>NW_004797464.1:982956-1001030 GCF_000002075.1 Aplysia californica | reverse complement strand
ACACACACACACACACACACTGAAGCACACGCCCAGCATGTTCTCACTCACTCACATACACATTTACAATGTGCATCGATTCAGATATCCAAAATTTTAGGACAAAGAGAAGGTGCGAACTATGACTCATGGCCATGCCCAATTACAGGAAGCATGGAATCGACATATATAATTTGTACTTCAAATTTCTGGTAGGATGATTACAAGACCCACACCAGGTAGCGTCGGTAGCCTTGTGATTAGGCTACCAGGTCCGTAATCGTCTACATTGTGTCCTTTGGAAAGACACTTTACACGAATTTCCCGTTTGGCTCTGTCGTTTAGGAGATGGACGCTAAACTTATAGGTCCCGCCTCTTAAATAACCTAATTGTATTGATAGGGGCGTTAAACCTATACTTTTTCACCCACACCAACATTCAGCTTCGTTGAAACAGTATTTTTGGCTTGTTTCCCCAGAACCAGGAGGTTTACTCTACTGCTGCGACCAATGTCCTTTCACTGTGCGAAGTTTGTTCCATTTCCGCCTACATCTGGCTCAACATGTAACAGCAACATGTGGCTTGGTCTCTGCAACCCCCAGCGTCTCCCATTCCAGATGTGGAATCTGTGGCTATTTCGCCGATGGCCAGGCGGACTTTCTGGACCATGTTACCAAACATACGAAGGAAAAGCCCTTTCTGTGTAGTTACTGTGTGAAGGACTTCAGCTCTCGTGAAAAAGTGAGAATACATTGTAATTCTGAACATAAGGGTCAAGCTGTTGTGTATACACACCGTGGAGAAATGTACAGAAAGATGTTTCAAAAGCCCCGGATGATGGTACTTCTTGAGCCAGCGATAGTGCTTTCTAAACTCAGTAAAAATGTGCCCATACATCATACATGACAATTTAACTGTACTACGGAACAAAACATGACTTCCGTAGAAGCAACGTGTACATAATGACGTATTATTACTTTTTGGCTGTTCAAAAGCTAGAGATGGATCTCTAACTTTCTCGATCTGGAGGTCAACAGGTCGCTTGTCCCTGATAAGAGCAAGCACTTGACTGTATCAACAAATCATGTGTATGACAAACCGTCTCGGATTCACCTCCTTGGTATGATGTCACAACGAGCAATTGGTTTACCGCTCCAGGCAGTGTCGTGAAAAGTCACGCTTCACTTCTGACCTTTCGAAAACTATACTGGCGATCAAAAGAAAGGTACCACCCTGTGTGTTCGATCTGTTCGCCTTTCCTCTGGAAAATAATTATTCTTTCGACCATGAAATTGAAATGTGAAGTATTCCATAGATTAAATCAAGGGAAAAGGATTCTTTTTCTGCAAAAACCTCTCTTTTATGACTGAAATGTGACGATAGGGGTAAAATCCAAAAGGCACACACAGTACGCCATGTAATCTCTATGTGCATTCAACACATCAGTGCATCTTCTGTACATAGAGCACTCAAGGCTTCATGCAAAATGTCGTTTGAGGCATTGGTTAGGGCTTGCTGCAACTGTAAAATGGTTCTGGGAACAGGATTCAAGTCACGAGCAACATAGTTAATCCTTTCGCATAGGCGCTCAATTTGGTTACAACCTGGTGGAATGTCAGGCCGTAGATTTATCGCTGTGACGTTATTCTTGATTTTTTAAAGAATTTTATTCCAATTGGAGTGCACGATGTGCGGGTGCATTGTCTTGTTATAACATTATGAGCTGATTGTGTTGTTGTAAAAAAATGGCAGATAGAGCTCATGTGGCCTCCTGTACACTTTTGCTCTCTCATCGTGTTGTTCAACTTGGATTATTGAGAATCGTCCGAGAAGGTGACGGTGTCCAACTGCTCCAGGTTCATCGGTGGTGTAGCTGTGACCAGTTCTCTCTAGCCGGTATTGTGGCTGAAAACGCTGTCTCTATTTAGGCATCCTGGTCTCTTTTGGCCGACAATGATCAAATGTTGGTGCAGCTTTAAGTAAACATAGTCATAAACTTCATGAAAATCAAAGAACATAGAAAAGTCCGCCTCGCCGTCGGAAAAAAATCCGAATTTTCTGGGGGTTTTCATATTGGTGCTGTGAACACTTATTGAAGCAACAGAATGTTATTTTGCTAACATTACCCATTTTTCAGAGTACCCAATACTGCTCACGTGAAAGATAAAGCGTGCACTCAAAAGTTTAGATATTATATAACAGAATCAAAAAGTGGTAGGCTACCTTTCTTTTGATCGCCAGTATATTAAAAGTTTTGAAAGGTTGTTTAGGTTACAAGTTATAAGTCCTGTGATGAAACATTCTGCTTACCTTTTATTATTCTCTATGAGAATTTTAGAAACTACAACTTAACAGTACATAGTGAATGTTTGATATGTGTTTATTCTATTTATGTGTTCATTTTTGTTGAAAACGAAGCAATACATTGCAGATACATAATACTCCAAACTGAATTTTGTCTTCTAAACCAAACTTGTCCAAAACTGTACTTTTCATTTTTGAAATGTAAAAGAAAAACATGAAAATGTACTTTCCAAAGACGTTTGATGCTAAATTCATTTCTGGTCTCAGTTTGGACCACGTGCCATTTTGAATTTTTAAAAATTCCGTTAAAATGCTCAACGAGCTCTGAATGTATGTTTATTTCATCTGTTGTCGTTTCCTTTATATATATATTATATATTTTACTGTTATTGGAGAAAGAAACAAGTGAGACCATTGATTTATCGATTGGCGCTTTGTACAAATGTGGACATTTATAAAATGAAGTTGTATTATAAGTGTAAATAATATGTGTATATATATAGATCTACATTATATGAACTTTGGCTTTTGCCATCCAATAATTCTCAGGACAGTCAGTTAAAGCATTATGGTTACCAGATTATAGTGTTGTCAGAAGTAAACAGTGCTGTTACTCTGACTGCTGTGGAATGGACTAGGAGTTAAACAGCAGTTGTTGTTTTGTGGTGGGTTTTTTGTGTGTTTTGTGTTGGGTTTTTTGGTCTGTTGAAGAGTCTAAATGAATGTGCGCATGTTAGAGTACAGATCTGTTTTTCTTAATATTTCAAATATAATGACAATCGAACCTGCCTTAACAGAAACTTGCTATAACGGGATCTCCCCGCTCCCCCTTGATAAATTCCACTCTAATTACCTTTGTAAAACGGAAACCTATCTGATGCGGAAACGGAAAAAGAAATTCCTTACATTCAGGGGTGGGGGGGGGGGGGGGGGGGGGTTCTAAGACGGAAAATGCTTTGACCACTAAGCCCTGATTTGAAACAAAAACTGTCAAGTTTGGTTCCCCCGGCTCTTATCTTTACGCCATGCCACCAGGCGAGGAAGGGGTGGGACTTGGGATCAAATGTTATCCATGGGTAGGCAATGATGTTACCCCGTCCATGTGAACCCTGAGTGGTGCTGATGGTCAAGGTGGTGTGGGTGTGAGATCTCACCAGTGCCCATGAAAGAGCTCGAGTGGCGCTCCAGCATCAAAACTTTCCCGGGTAGCCAGAACTGCGAAATTAGTTTGACCAATGCCTGGCTCTCTGATCGTACGAACAACCAAGAAAATAAGTTCCTCAAGTCGTTGTTACTTGCACGAGAGGCTTTGGGAGGGTGGCATTGGCTGACTGTGCTTATTACACCGATGGGTGGGGGCTGAGAGTAGAAGCAAAGGAAATGTTTAAGGGAAGACCCGGGTCGGCGATCCAAGGCAATATCGATACAATTTTTCAATATCCAACTTTTGTTTTTTGCGGAAAAACATCCTTTGACATCTGTTCTATCGAGTCAAAAATAAGAAACTGTTGAAAAAACACCCTAAATGACCTAAAAGGGCGTTTGAAAAGTGCAAAGTGCTCTAAAAATCCTTTAAAAATCCCTGCTTTTTCTATTTTTCTCAAAATCTACTTTTTGATATATGTGACCTCCTGGGTGCAAGGAGTTTTCAAAAACTACAGAAGCTAGAAGCTTCAAATTTGGTGTACAGGTGCTTTAAGATCGATTCTGGGGATCTATGAAAGGGAATTGGAAAATATTGGTAACTTAAGGAAATATTCAATTTTTTTGTAATATGTACCCCAGAATTTCGTCAACTGACTCTAGGGGTTCCAATGACTTTGGGCTCACTTTTTTAGTTTTAAAGATAGGTCAAAATCCTTACATGGATCCCCAATTCATATAGGTTTGTACTTGTGTGCCAAATTTCAGGCTAATAATTCAATATTTACTATGAAATTCTTCTGCACTAAGAAACTGGTTTGAAAATCCATGATGGCCGCCACAGAGACCCATTTTTCAGAAAAATTCAACAAATTCACCCCTAGTACATCCTATTTACCTATGAACTTCTTGCACAATTACATTAAATTGAATAAAAGTCATACGTTTAGAAAAATTTTCCGTGAATGTACGTCTCCCCTTAAATTGTTTCTGTTTTTAATAGTTCAAACAGTGGTCCTATGAAGAGCATGCACTGGTGGCAATGGATAAATAGGACTGATGCGTGCCATTATCCGAGAGGCTAGGACAGCACTTAGGAGGTGTGAAGTTTTTACCACTGCTCGCCAGCCGGACAAGCCACTCTTGATCCTACCGGCTGGGCTTCTGGAACTCCCCTACACATCCCATAAAATTCCCCTAAGACGGATTTTGTTCTATCTCCTTTGCGATTCCGTCTTACACAGGTTTGACTGCAATATATATAGATAGATCTGTAACACTAATTTCTATATCCATTTTCCACAGAATACTCTATGCGCTTTACAACATTGCCTCACCACAAAAGCGAAGCGTCTACTTAGTCAAATAATCTCTGCTTCCCTTCCTTCCTTGTTGTGAGAATATATCTTTGCAATCAAGTTCACCTGTAGACGTAGGCCTTATAAATTTAAATAGATGTTCATGGAAGCACCAATGATGAGCAGCGTGCACAACACTCGAAACGTTTCATAGACACATAAATACTAGGGCTGGATTCTGCTCGCTTAATCGAAGGCTTGCAAAGCAGCGGACGGCTTGCACTAGAGGCTTGCGAGCAGGCTTGTGATTTGATTTGCCTCCCGCTTGCTACCGGAGGGAACTTCCGGTGGGTTGTGACTCGCGGACAGTCCTGCTGTACTGTGTCGTGACGTTGCGAACTCTCGTGGCTGTGGGCTCAGTACATATTACAGAAGATTCTCTGGTTATTTGCGTTGAGATCGGTTTTTTTTTCATAGTTCGGTTGTAAAAAACAAAAAGCTGTATTCAATGCACTTAAAAATCTAGGTCTCTGTTACTACAATACCACGCTCCCTCTCACTTATCCATTCGCTTAGCTGATCAACGGCGGGAAGTTAAAAATAACTTCAGCTCTCTACGCGTTGCACCCAAACAAGCCCAGCCTCTCCCTTCCTCCACGGTTCAAAGTTCACACAGCGAGCAGTACTGCTGTTTGAACACATCGAGCGGTCCTGCGCCATCGAGCGGTACTGCGGCCTGCCGCTCGCTCGGTGTATCGAGACAGTACAAGTCAGCAGGTCATGTTTCGAGCTTGTCCTGAGACAATTCTCTAGGCCTAGCGTAAAGCAGTACTGTGTGAATTGTGGGGCTTGTGGCTGCGGACGGGATTTGAGGCTTGAGGACTGTCCGCTGCTTTGCGAAGGCCTTCGATTAATCGAGTAAACTACAGTGCCACGCCGCGCAGCGACTTTGTGGGCGAGATCTCTCACTCTCCCCGTCTCTCTTTTTCTGACGTAAGTGGCTTCACGGATTGCAAGCAGGGTGGGGATGATGAGGGGGCCTGACACGAGTGGCTTCGCGGATTGCTAGTTGCTGTGGACTTGAAGTTTAGACTAGACCAAGGAGGTTACAGTTTGCGCTAGACTCAACTTATGCCGGTGATTTGATTTGATGATTTGACCTAGTGATTTGAGGCTTGTGACTTGAACTAGGGGCTTGCGAGCACGAGCGGGTTTGCTACCGGGGTACAGCCCTAATAAATACACTGTTCACTGTTTTCGGGAGTAGTAAGACGAAGCGAAAGTCCACTCACCCGGGAGGGGGAATGGACGACTCGAACATCTAGGGCGATCCTGGTTTGAACAATTATTTTACACACCTGCAAGAAGAGTACTTAAATTACATCCCACGTCGAAATATCATCCTTCATTTAGCTTCCACTGCCACTTCTCCAAAGGCTTCAATAGCCTGCACCCGAATACATTAATTGTCTTCGTTGAAAGACACGAAGCATTACTGTTCAGTTTCATGAATTTTAAAGTGTTGTTAAGTGAAGCCAAGGTATTTTACAGAAGTCGTTACCCTTTAAAATAATACACAACATTCCATTTCTAATGCAGTCTCATGTAAATAGTTACCATTTATGTGTGATAGTCCCAAGCCTACAACACCGAGGAGAAATTGTGAAAATATAACCTAACTTTAATCGCATGTCTGACTGTCAGATACTTGAGCGTGTATTCGACTATGTTCCGACTTTCAAATTGAGTTCGATATCATTTGAAGTGAACTCCAAAGAAAACCCCTACGTGTTGAGATCCAGGAGCAAAGGTGTGAACGCGATTATATCAGGTAAAAACGCGTTGGGTTATGACAACGGTGTAAAAAGAACAACAACCCCCCCCCCCTAAAAAAAACATTAAAAAACAACAACAACAACAAACAAACCCTTAGCCAATTTGCTTCTGGAATGCTTTACACCGACAGTAGTGCGCATTTCAAACAAGTTAAAGGGGACAGTGCAGGTATAAAATTCAGACGTTGTCTGGCTACATCAAGTGAAGGGGTAGCTATGTACGGACATCTTCATGTAGACATTATGAATACAAACCTCGACCTCTTGAATGGAGTTGACGTGAAGACCCGTTTAGTCAAACCCAAAGACTCTTTTCACCTTATAGCAGATAGTGACATTCCAAAACCAGTCCTGCACAGGTTTCTCTTTGTGTGCGAAAACTTCGAGTGAATCATTCGGTGATGCCGGCAATCACAAAGACATTAGGGCATACAACAGCCAAGTACGTTGGAACTCGCATTCAACGAAGTCGTCGGGCCTGACCTTCAATTTCGTTGAATCCGAATGTTTGTTATAGCAAACACGAGTTTTTTCTATAGATAATTACAGGCACCAAGCATGTTTTGTATAAAGGGAAGTAACAAGGGATAAGTGACCCTGAAATGCCTGCTTTTTTGCTCCTGTTTTACTTCCTCACTCAAAAGTAGTTTCTTTTCAAATTAGAGGCATTTTCATTTCTTTGATGCCATGCCGAAAAAATGCTGGAAAGTTCTAGGAAACTGCACTGAACTCTACCAAACACACATTATTCAAAAGGGCCGATTCGTTCAAATGTACACCTGTATCATCTATCACGTATATTTTTTTGCCGAACAAGATATGTTGTCGTGTAGAGCCTAGCATACGGCAATATATGATTCCACAGACCAGCGCGCAATTCATTATTTAGATGAATGCCAAAAGTAACGTATCATTACTGATCAGTAGTCGAGGGAAAATTGACTGACGCGTTTGTATCTCTACTGACATTCCACGCCTGGACCTCTTTTGTGACCCTCCCCCAAAACACACGTACACACAGTCACACGTGTGCTGGCCGTCCGTCCGACCCTGACACACGCACAAAGACACGTGCGCGTGTCAACAGCGCGTGTGCTGGTATAAAAAAAGGCCTCAGATCGGTCGCATACGATATTAACAATAGACTAAGCGAATAATGGGTCTCAAAGCAGGTATCATGAATGGTTTCCAGGAATAGATAAGGTTCACTGGGGGAGGAAAATAAGTGATACCACGTCAGCAGGGACTGTTCACCCGCAGTAACTTCTTTGAATCCGGGCTTGCTCATTTATGTGTTCGTTGAATCCGAGTTATTTTTTTTTATATTGATTTTAACAAATAGAAAAACGGGACATCCACCTTCCTTTGTTGAATCCTAGTTTTCATTTGATCCGAGTTTGCTGAATCTGAACTCTGCCGTTAATATGAGCAACCGAAACCACTTTTTCTATACCACGAGGAAACTTCAGCGGCGCTGTAGATAATCTTTTCCTGTCCCAGCTCCCTATACGTCTTTTTGTTTGTTTCGTTGACAGTGATGCGTTAAACGATGATTTTACCAAAAACCCATTCCATTTTAAAAATCACAATGTGTCTTACATTTTCCTGTTTTTAGATGGGTACCAGATACATGTACCTTCGTCTCCACTTACCCCAGACTTCGAAAACAACCTATTCGTGGGATCGTGTCATTGTTTGTTCGGTGAACTGGAGCTCGCTTTCAAAAATAAAAAGACTTGTTTGAAGATGAGCGACTTTGCCTCTGGTTATTGCACCTTTGCTTTTGACCTACCGACTTCTTTTGACGGTGATCAAATGAAATTGATTCGGACAGGGTTGTTACGCTTAGAATTAAAGTTTACGAAGCCGCTACTAGAACCTATTCACGTTTTGATGCACGGAGAAGTAGACAGCCTGATAGAAATTGATAGAATTGGCGCGAAGTGGTGTCGCATTTCACGGCATGACGGGTGGAAAAATGTGGTGGTACAATGTATTTGTTAACTAGACGCATTTTTGTCGGGATTTTCCTTAGAGACAAGCTCCAAAAAAAGACACAACACTGCGAAGAGTCTGTGAATAAAATATACGTTGTCAACACTGATCATTCTACTGGTTACGGGGAGCACAGGTTCTGTTTTTATTTACACCCTAGCGGGATTTGCAGAGTAGTTCAAGAGTATGGATTTTCTCCTAGGCACAGGGAAATTGAATCATTTCTACGTAGAAATTCGCAGCGTTGTGCTAACAACAATTTTGTCGCACAAGGTGCGATGAGTCAGACTCGTGGACTCAATTGTACACGGCGAAACTCGGACTCAGCTAAATGGGATTCGACGAAAGGAGTCAGATTCTCCATTTTTCAATAAAATTAATACAAATAACTCGGATTCCACGAACACACGAATAAGCAAGCTCGGATTCAACGAAGCAGTTTGCAGGGTGAACAGCCCCCGAGTCATTTTTCACCAGCAACGAACCCTGGAAATGGAAACCATCCATGACACTGACACCTGCATCCTGAGTCATTATTCTGTGACTGTGGGTGCTTGTGTCCGGGGGCAGGGGGCACACGTGGTTCAGTTGTGAAATGTCGGTAGTGATATTAACTCGTCAGTTACGTGTATTTTCTTTCCACAGGCTACTGACGAATATTACAGAGATAAGCTAGTCATTACATAGATCTACGTTAAAAATTGCGCGTTTGACTGTGGAATCAAATGTTGCTGTGTGCTTAGCTCTATACGGCAACACCATGTTGAATTTGAACGAATCGGCCCTTTTGCACAGCGCGGGCTTAGAGTACAGTGAGTTTTGTTGGAATTTTCAGCATTTCTTCGGTATGGCATCAAAGAAACGAAAATGCCTCTCATTTGAAACGAAACTGCCATATATTTTTTTAATTACATTGTAAGAACATCGAACATCGAACATTACTTGCTCAGTGCCTTTAATTATCTTCACCAAAAAAAACCCATGTTTGCTGTAACAAACACTCGGATTCAACAAAATTGAAAGTCAGGCCCGATGACTTCGTTGAATTCGAGTTCCACTGTACACTATTATCAGAGAAAAGCACGTGGACAAGGCATGTGATTAATATTGAAGGGGCGTCGGTAGCCTACTGATTAGGCTACCGGACTCGTAATCGTGAGATTGCGGGTTCGGGGTTCGAGCCTCAGCTCAGTCCGACGTTGTGTCCTTGGAAAGGCACTTTACACGAAATTCCCACTTGGCTCGGTCCTATCGGAGACGGACGTTAAACTAGGAGGTCCCGCCCCTTAAATAACCCAATATAGTGTTGATAGGGGCGTTAAACCCATACCATTTCACCATTGTTATTAATATTGAGAGACTTTCGTTCTTACTGCCCCCATTCGAATAACATTTTAGAAGTCTTTGAGATTGTTAAACGCACCCCCCCCCCCCTTTCAATATAGTTGACAACGGATGAGTTGAAGTTGATGTCATCCGAAGTTCGACTTAACCGTTGGGACCTGTAAAGAAGAATAGGTTCTGGGACCCGAGGAAAAGATCAACTTAAATGAAGATCAACACAAGTGGAGTTGACTGTGTAGTATGATTGAGGAATGCAGTGCTGGATGAGACCCAACAATGACTCTCAAAATCTTAGGAACCATTACATTGTATTGACAGCGATAGAACAAGCTGCTGTCAATGAGAGCCCTGGGTGTTGACACGAAAACTGACTCGCTCATAGGCTCGCTCATAGACATTTAGTTGATGGCTTAGTGGATAAAATCATTCAACATTTCGAATCAGCATGGGGACTTTTTGAAAATACGAAAGATTTCAATGACTTAAACCAATACCTTAGAAATTACATCATGTATCAACAATTATTTGGAAAGTTCATGGGAGACGAGGCTGTTACTTCATCCTCAAGACTGATGAAGATGATGATGAAGATGATGATGAAAATTTTATTCAAGACAATTCCGTGACCATATCAAGAGCAGTGATGTGCCGACGATCGAAGATTATTACCGTCACATTCAGTCTTCATGCGATCGCTCACTCGCTCACCACAATGGCTGATTTTTTAATTATTTTTTTTTTTTGCTTTCAGGAAGAGATAGCTACATCTTTGTCAGCGAATTTGAAGTTGAGACAAATCTACTTGAGATGGTTTTACAAAAATGCAATCTAACTTCTCGATCGGCAGAAGAAAGGAATTACTACACGTACAAATTCAATCGACTGGTAACTGAGATTCGCCGTTTTAAGACACAAGTCGAAGCCTTACAAACGACAATTTCCTCCGGAGAAAATTCGGAACCCCATGTAAATGAATCTTTCGTTTCACCCCTTTTGAAGAAAAAGAAGAGAGAACCCACGATAGAAAAAGAGAAAAAATCACAATCGACGATTAATTGAATGAACATTGACTGTTAGTTGTCCATGTCTTGATGTCTGAAATGTAATTTCATTTCATTTTTTTTCTTTTTGTGAACCCATGGTCCTTTTTTTTAAGCAAACATAAAGATCATAATGTTCAAATATTTATGAACAGTTTTTTTGTGTGTGTTTTTTATTCGTTGTCGCTCATTTTTCAAACTGTACCTCATGAAAAGAACTGTTAATTTTTTCCCTGGTGTGTGTATGTATGTGTGAGAGAGAGAGAGGGAGAGAGAGAGAGAGAGAGAGAGAGAGAGAGAGAGAGAGAGAGAGAGAGAGAGAGAGTATGTGTGTGTTTTATACCCACACACGCACATTTTAAAATTTTTTATTTTGTTGGGGGGGGGGGGGGGGGGGTCTTTGTACTTCCTACATTACTACATGTTTCGTTGTTTGTTTATAAAAATCTCTGGCACATTCTGTTTCAGTTGGGGGGGGGGGGTTATTTCAATGTTGTTTATATTCAGAGCTCTCTAAACTTAATTGTATAATTGGACTGATAATGAAAGAGAGGGGGAAAAAAGAAAGAAAAACAAACAAGAGATCTTTTTCGTTATTTTTTTTAAATTTCTGATTTACATACATATTCCATTGGACGGACACTCCGATTCATCTTAAAGCTTATAACCGATACCATACGACCTGTATGCGGTTTTTTAAACATACTTATGTGGAACTCGAATTCAACTGACTCAGATGTTTAGTAGATGAAAATCAATTTTTTTAAAATAACGCGGAATCAACGAACACATAAATGTGCAAGCTCGGATTTAACGAAGGATTAACACCCCCCGCTGACATGGCTCTGCTCAATTTTCACCCGCAAAGAACCGTATCTATTCTTGGAAACCACCCGTGGCACCTGCATCGTGAACCATTATTCGCTTTGCCCATTGTTTATATCTTATGCGACCTATCAGAGGCCTTTTTTCATGCAAACACACGCGTTGTTAGCACGACCACATGTCTTAGCGTGTCGGGATCGTGTGGCGTGTGACTGTATATGCATGAGTCTGGAGGGAGAGGACGCACACAAGCGGTCCGGGCGTAGAAGGTCAGTCTGTATACAAACGGATAGCAGTTATTTTTTTCCTAGGCTACTGGTCAATATTACAATGATGAGTTAGTCTTGACAAAGATATGCGTAATCAATTGCACGCAGGACTGTGAAATCAAACGTTTGAGTATGCTAGGTTTTTACACAGCAGCATAACTTGTTCTGCAAACATTATGTCAAATATAATAAAAATGATATAGGTGTGCATTCAAACGAATCGGCCGTTTTTGTACAGTCTGTGCTTGGTAGAGTTCAGTGTATTTCCCTGGAATTTTACAACATTTCTTCGGTATTGCATCAAAGAAACGAAAATGCCTCTAATTTGAAACCAAACTCATTTTGATTGAGAAAGTCGAACATCTTGTACGTTACTTGCTCCGTGCCTGTAATTATCTACACAAAAACTTCATGTTTTCCATAAAATAAACACTCGGATTCAACGAAATTGATGGTCAAGCCCGATGACTTTGTTGACTCCAAGTTCCGCTACTATATCCAAATTGATTTAACTTGAGCAAATTTCTACTATGTCAAATTTTATACGATATTCTTACAAAACTATGGTGGGGATTAAAAAAAAAATTTTTCACTTGTAATTCACAAATATTTTAAAAAATTGTATTGGTAGCAGTCTTATAACTTACACTTAAAACTCATTATACCATTCTGTTATTAAACCTCCAGCCCCACTTACTGCCAGGTACTGCCAACATACGAAAAAGAACGTCTATTATATTCAACTATTCATTGTACAGTATTTGCACCTTTACACTGCCATCCGCCAACTGACTGAGATGTGCGGTCCATATGAAACTTATGTTAAATTGCCCTGCTGTACCACCAGCGAGTTGGCCGCCAGAATTACATACTACACACGCCTCCTGACACCCATTCGGTGGATGCTGTTTTCCACACTCCACACCGTAGCGCAGTTTAATTCTAACGCCAGACCAGACGACTTCGTTGAATCCCATTTTTACTGCCTCTGGCGACACCAGATATTTGAAATATCGTTAATAGCAAACATGAGATGTTGTGTAGAAAATTACAGACACCGAACAATTACAGTGGAGTCCACTAATAGCGAGTCCTGAAATAACTAGGTCTGTTATAAAGACACTATTCTAAAATCCTGGGGGGGGGGGGGTGTCTTTGTCTTTGTAAATGAAATACTGCTATAGCGCAGTCAGACGAACACACGCGTCGGTTATAGCGGAATATTGCTACTGCTGTGCACAGCGTATAGGCCAATTATACATCTCGCCAGTTGAGAAACTTGTTGGTGATCTTGTGAAACAAAGAATGGAAGAGCCCACATGTGCCAACAATGAAGGCCGGACAAGGAGTTTACAGTAAGCTAGTTCTAAGCTCCTTGAGGCCGGAGCGAATGAGTAGGAAGGGTGTAGCATGCGCAGACAAGCAGAACGCTGTTTAGGCTTACCATGCCTCTCACCTCTCCGATGTGGGGATGGAAAGGTCACAGTTCTGTGATAGGTGGAGCGAATGTGTGACGTGGGCAGGGTTAGGTGTGTGTACCCATGTGCGCAAACAGACAGAACACACCACAGAGTGTGATGGGGTGGGGGACAACACAGCAGGCGAGTCAGCCTAGAGCTCAGCCGATCAAGGGCGGGAAGTTAAAAATAGCTTTGGCTCTCTACATCTTGCACCAAAACAAACACAGCCTCTCCTTTCCTCCACGGTTCAGAGTTCACGCTGCGAGCGGTCTTGCTGCTTGTTACTGCCGCAAGTGGCTTCCCAGGCTACGAGCAAGTCATGGGACGCAAAGCAAGTCATGCCGGGCTGCAAAGCAAGTCATGGGGCTCCAGCGGCTCGCGGGCTGCGAGCAAGTCATGGGGCACAAAGCAAGTCATGGGATGTAAAGCATGGCATGGGGTACAAGTGGCTTGCTGTGCTGCAAGCGGGATTTGAAACTTGCCTACCACGTTGTGAGCGTCTCTCTTTCTCTCTCTCTCTCTCTCTCTCTCTCTCTCTCTCTCTCTCTCTCTCTCTCTCACGTGGCTTCGCGGATTGCAAGCAGGCAGGGTGTAGGGAGGATGAAGGGGTCCCACACAGGGGCGAAGCGTCTATATAATCAAATAATCACTGCTTCCCTTTCTAATTTTGAAACATTGTCGCTGTCAAATTCATCCTTAAACGTAAACCTCATAAATTAATAAATGTCAAAAGACGTTCGTAATCAACAAATAAAGTGAGGCTGGAATAGAGTTGAAGGGAACATGTGCATGGCAGTCAAAGCTGTTTCATTGCCACATATACCCTGTTCACCCCTTTGGGGCCACAGTTAAAATCAATCACCAGCCCTGATTAAGTAAGCTAACTAACACTGGTCGAGTCTACCTCACAAATGTGAGGGGAACTAACTCTTAATAATCTCTTGACTGCTGCTTGTGCTTGTTTTTTTCCCTCGACTTTTTACCGTCCTATAATCAGATCGTGACCTCGATTATGACACCAGCTCCTGGCCGCGAAAGGCTAACAAAAACAGCCAAATGTGAAATTTAAAAAATAATAATTGTCATGTTCTACCAAAGAGTTAGACTCACTGGTAGATCTATAACATATAGATCTAGTACTGACATCTCTGCTTCTTTGCTTTATGTTTATGTATTCACATCTAAAGTTAAGTTTAATTTTAGTGGGAACTGATATTTAATAAGATACTTTCCCGATTATTTTGGCGGTTGAACATACAATATGAATTCCGGATTTGTTTTCATTCACAACTCAGAGTCGCCGCCTCGAGTAAGATTCTTGTGTGATATCTACAGGCCCTAGCTGGTCCCATTTCACTTTGATTACCCTGTCAAACAAGTCAGTCTTCGCCCCTGGTCCCACATGAGTGGCTTCGCGGATTTCTAGTACTAGTTGTGTTGTAGACTTGAAGCTTAGGTTTGACTCAAGTGTAACATGTGATTTGATTTGATGATTTGACCAAGTGATTTGAGGCTTGAGACTTGAACTAGGGGCTTGCGAGTACGAGTGGGTTTGCTACCGGGGTACAGCTTTAGAGTGAGGCGGCCCGAGGATTTTAACAAATATCGGGGGGAAAAACTTAATGTCTACGGGGTCCTGACTTATAGCCTACCCTTGCTTCTGATCCGGCAGAAAATATGTAGGGCCTATCTGAATTTAAGTTAAGTTCAACCGAAGCTGTAATATTATAGCTGGTTGCTACTTGATTTTCTGCTGCAGAAGCAATTACGTAAGACAGGTCTAGATGAGACAAGACTGGTCCTAGTTTGTCTCTTGTCTCTGTCAGTCTTCTACTAGTCAATAGTATTATATCGATCGGTGCTATCCCCTTATACAACTAGGCCCGCTATACCACCAACTCTATACTCGTCCCAAGGTAGGTGATATAACGGGGTTTGACTATATCTGATTTGTTCTCGTTTCAATTTGTTCACGACTATTGGCTTGTTCTTTTAAAATACTTTCCAAACAACATGCATTTTAATTTTTTTTAAAGGTTTGCCTTGACAAGTAGGCCTACGCTTTGGGTATTTTTCTTCTTCTTCTCTATACTTCTTCTGTAGCGAAATGAAAAATCAAGTCAAATCAACAAGAGGAAGAAATAATCAACATCTTGGGCACAAAACGCCTCAGTCTTCCGGTGAGTATGATATTATATGGGTGACAGTTTACACCATGAACCAATGGAACGGTGTAAACTTCTTCTCGTCAGAACAAAAAAAAAACCCAATCTCTATACTTCGGAAAAGCAGGGTGGGAATATTGTCCATCGATCTAAAGGAAAGAATAGAAAAACGAATTTTTACATGGTAAAGCAAAAAACGAAAACAAACCGAAAGAAAAAATACGTGTATTTACCTGGTCCATCCCTGTGTGTGCTTGCGCCCATAATCTAGCATCTGCGTTTGTTGTCATTTTTTTCTTCTCCAAAATTGCCAAAAGTTGCCATTAATTTTCAAGCTTTCTACTCTCTGTGACGACGTACAGCAAATACATGTATGTTGATAGAGGTAACTTGATCTAAAGCACCAGAATTTCTTGTGCTCTGTTTTAAGCATCCAGAATATCATTTTTGTAGCCACACAGAGTGTGAAAAACGTGAAAAATACAGGTTTTACAACAGAAACAAATCAAAATTAGAGCAGTACATAAACAATCACAATAATTAACAAATAAGGACGTGTGTCCACCTATCCAAAGATTGGCAGTTTTAACCCTAAGCGTGTGTAATTCAAGAAAAAGTACAGAATATTACATGCAAATTATGGAATCATACTCAATGGGCCTGTCAGTACATGTATTCGGTTTTGGTGGAGACACGCTCTAACATAGATAATCAAACACGTTACACAAAAAGGGAGGAAAAACATCAAATTAAATTACATTTCATATATATATATATATATATATATATATATATATATATATATATATATATATATATATATAAATTCGCGGACCCCAAAATGCCAAATTCGAGGTTCGCGGCCGCGGCAAACGCAGATGCTAGCATAATACATGTACTGCCAAAATTCAAAACAACCCCCCCCCCCCCCCCCAAAAAACGTCCAGACCTCATCAAACCTTTACCCTCCAATCACGATGTTGCTGGTGAACCACCCTTTAAAAAAACCCTAAAAAGTACAAACTCTACACTGCCACACACATTGTACGTACCCACTAAACACGCATTTTTTTCGAAATCCAGGAAAAGAGGAGGCGAATATTGTATATTTAATTATATAGCTACTAGTGCTAGCTCATACTACATTCAATAATTTTCTCCAGGTCTTGAACTCCTACGCTAACAAACCCAGTCGGTGTTGGCAGAAAATAATAAGACGCACATTGATTTATCTCTCTCCGGGCCTATCTACCTCACAAAGAGAAAAGGACTCATTATCGGCAATTATCGCAAACCTGTCATTTGACACAGAGCTACACAAAGAAAAACAGATTGGTTAACATAAAAAAAACATTGTATTACTTCGGAAGACAATTTTTTTTTACTCGACCTAAAATCTATCTACAAATAATTGCCTATAACCTCATTCCCTCCTCACGCCATAATAACACGCATGTTGGAAGACAGCTCCCTTCAGTAATAATCCGCGACAATAGAAAAAGTCAGAGGATTCACGACCCCCCCCCCCCCTTTTCTCCCTCCCCCTCCTCTCAAACGCTATTCCCTGTGGTATGTCGCTGGTTAGGGACATTGACTGCTTGCTAATTAAAATATCTTTGGTCGCCATTTTCTCCCTATTTTTACCCCGGCATTGAAAAGAATAGGACTGACGTGGTGCTAGCGTGTAGTAGGAGGCGACTAAATGACGAAACCAGGTAGTGACTCCCGAAAAAGAGTCATCCTCCCTCCAGGTCGGGGGTTGAGTCACGAGGCTAACAATCTCTCTCGTAAAAAGAACTTGTTACAGAAACACATGCAAGCAAAAACCATTATCTCTGCTTGGCTGGTCGTGGATTTCCTCGGAACGGAGAGTTTATGATGCGAAGCAGTGAAAGCCGAAAGGAAGCTTCTGGGCAGAAGCCTCCACCATCAGTATAGTATAGTATAGGGTTTTACGGCGCTCGCAACTGCTAAGGTCATATGAGCGCGCGAAACACAAGTTGTTCACCTTTGCAAAAGTTCACTTCACGACTGGTTAACTAATTTACTTTAAAATGCTAAAAAGTTAAAATATTTAAATTCAGTGTAAATACATTTGTGATTTAAAACAACTCTTTTAAGTAACAATAATTTTTAAAAATAATATCAAATTCACTCTACAACTCGCCATAAAGGCCAATGGCCTTTATAAAATTTTTAATTCTGCTGGGAACAACGACGGAAAAAATATCCTGCAATTTCTTGCATTTATAATATTTCCTTCGGATCTCTCCAAAGTCTTGACATTCTGTTAAAATGTGTCTAATGGTAAAATCTGTGTCGCATCCGACACAGAACGGCTTCTCATCTCCCTGTAGGAGGTATTTGTGGGTTATTGTTTTTTTTAATTGTAGTATAGGGTTTTACGGCGCTCGCA
>NW_004797464.1:969890-981826 GCF_000002075.1 Aplysia californica | reverse complement strand
GGTGGTATGTTGGCCTCGGCCTGGAGGCTCTCTACCGGAGAAGTGCGGAAAGCCCCCAGAGCGAGGCGGAGTCCTTGGTTCTGTATTGGGTCTAGCATTTTTAAGACGTGTGGTTTTGCCGATCCGTAGACTTGACAGCATCTCCCTGAGGCATCTACGTGCGACAGCTCGAGCCTTTAATAAGAACTTGGTTATTGGAGGAACAATCTTCCCACATAAAAGAATTCATAAGGCCACTTGGGTCTCCCCGAATGGAACGACGGAAAACCAGATTGATCATTTTTGCATTTCCCGAAAGTTTAGACGCTCACTGGAGGACGTCCGAGTCTTACGAGGAGCAGACGTCGAATCAGACCACCATTTGATCCTTGGAAAGATGAAACTGAAACGAGAAGGTATGCACAAATCACAACTGGAAGTCGCCAAAAGTATGAAGTGAGCCTTCTGAAAGATCTAGTAAAGAAGAATGAATTCAAGTTGGAACTGAAGAACAGATTTCAAGCCCTTCAAGATCTTGATAACTGTGAAGTAAACGAACACTGGGACAAGATAAAGGAGGCAGTAAATGCAACCTGCCAGAGCATCCTAGGACCCAAAGTCAACACCAGGAATGAATGGATTTCACAGGACTCTCTAGACAAAATCAAAAGAAGAAGAGAGCTGAAGGCCCGATTCAACAACTGCCGTACCTGAACTGAGAACTCGCTGCACAACAAGAGTACACCGAAGTAAACCGGGAGGTAAAGAAATCGATCAAGAAGGACAAGAATACCTACCTGAATTGCCTGGCCGAAAAGGCAGAGAAAGTAGAAACAGACGGGCACTTGCGGATTGTACATCAGACAACAAAGACTCTTTCAAGTAGGTTCAGCAAGTCCACTCTACCAGTGAAAGACAAAGAGCGAAAGACTATCTTCAACTCAGAGGGACAACTGAACCGATGGAGAGAACACTTTGATCAACTATTGAAAAAACTACTTCCAGAAAACCAACCAGAAATTCTTCCAGCCAGAAATAACCTCCCAATCGCTACGGAACCACCTTCGAGAGAGGAAATTGCTGCAGCTATAACAGCACTGAAGTCTCACTAGGCAGCTGGTCCCGACCATATGCCACCGGAAGCCCTTAAGGCAGATAAGGATACACCAGTGGCAATTCTCTATGCTTTTTTCGAAAAGGTTTGGCAAGAAGAGGAAATACCATCAGACTGGAAGGAAGGCCACCTAATCAAGCTGCCAAAGAAAGGAGACCTCAGCAATTGTAACAACTACAGAGGCATAACAGTCCTGTCCATAGCTGTGAAAGTCTTTAACAGGATACTCCTGGAGAGAATCAAGCTGGCAACAGATGAGAAGCTCAGAGGAAACCAGGCATGATTTCGCAAGAACCGATCATATGTGGACCAGATCGCTACCCTGTGCATCATTGTTGAGCAATCGCTTGAATGAAATTCTCCACTAGTGGTCAACTTCATTGATTATGAAAAGGCATTTGACAGCGTGGATGTGGAAACTCTGTGGAAACTCATGCGGCATTATGGGATGCTTGACAAAATCGTCAAGCTTGTGAAGACCACCTATGATGGAACAAACTGCCTAGTCCTCCACGAAGGACAACTCTCAGAACCATTCCAGGTACAGACAGGAGTGCGACAAGGATGCCTATTCTTACCTTTTCTCTTCATACTTGCAATTGACTGGATCATGAAGGAAGCCACCAGAGGCAAGCGAAATGGAATACAGTGGATCCCTTGGCAGCAACAGGACGACTTGGACTTCGCCGATGACCTTGCTCTGCTCTCTCACACACATGCTCAGATGCAAGAAAAGACCAAGGAACTCAACAGCCTATCAAGGAGTGTGGGCCTACGTATACACACGGGCAAGTCGAAAGTAGTGAAGCTAGGGAAAGTGTCAAGCCCTGCTGTGACAGTGGAAGACAATCCCTTAGAAGAAGTGGACTCCTTTGCCTACCTTGGAAGTGTCATCGATGGTAAAGGTGGAACTGAGGCAGATGTAAAAGCAAGAACCACCAAGGCAAGGTCAGCCTTCAAGCAGTTATCAAAAGTCTGGAAAGCAAGCAACATCTCACTGCACACCAAGATTCGACTCTTTAATTCCAATGTCAAGTCTGTGCTCCTCTACAGATGCGAAACTTGGAAGAAAAAAAAAGACAGTGCTGAATAAAGTCCAGACTTCCATCAACAGATGTATGAGGGGTATCCTAAGAATTAAGTGGCAGGATAGAATAAGAAACGAAGAGCTATGAGAAAGGACAGGACAAAAGGATATAGAAGTAGAAATAGGACTAAGAAAGTGGCGTGGGATGGGACACACTCTCAGAAAGCCCAGCGGAAAATCACAAGACATTCACTGCAATGGAACCCACAGGGAGCACGAGGCAGGGGTAGGCCAGGAGAGACATGGAAGACATGTGTGGAAAGGGACATGAGAGAGATGAAGCTCACTTGGAACGAGCTAGGAAGGATGGCCCAGGATAGAGATAAATGGAAGGAGCTTGTATGTGGCCTATACCCTGCCAGGGGTGAAAGGCATTAATGATGATGATCTACAATTTCTGAGAAGTGGCGTCGATGGCGTCGGTGGCCTAGTGGTTAGGCTCTCGGACTCGCAACCGTAAGGTCGTGGGTTCGAATCCCGTCAAGGGCCCGACGTTGTGTCCTTGGGAAAGACACTTTACAAGAATTTTCCTCACTTCACCCAGGTGAGAATGGGTACCCGGCTATAGCTGTTCTCAGAGAAATTCGCGCGCGCAACCCGCAAGTTGCGTACGCAACTTTTGGCTTCAGCGCAACTTTTGCGCAACTTTTGCCATTTTTTTGAATTCGCGAATTTTAGGCAATTTTCTGCAAAAGTTGGAAAAATAATAATCATTTAATTTCGGTCAAAATAACCGAAATTTTCTTCCACAACTAAAAATAAATAATAAATAACGACGCGAAGGGTCAATTCGTACCTGAAATTAGATCTACCACTTCCTTTGCACTACGGGGTGCCCAGTGCCCGTTGCGGATGACATCGGGCTGGGATGATCGCCCGACTCGTTGCCTGAAAACAACGCGTTTCTTTTTGAGGCAATGAGTCGGGTGCGATCGATTTGTGCCACGATAGCCACTATGCGCCGTCAGTCTGTCGAGCAAACCGACCCGTCCCGACCAGACCAGGACCTCCCCAAAATAGTCCTGTTTGGACTGAATCATCTTCTACTTCTTGATCTAGCTAAATCTAGACTCTAGATATCTATAATAGAGTAAACTCAATAGTAAGCACGATCGTCTGATTACTTAGCCTGCTTGGTTCCGTAGCACCAGGTAGATAGATCTAATATAAAAAATTTGTGAAAGACTAAATCTTAGGCCAGGAGGGTAGATCTAGACATGGATCGATTCATCCAGAAAACCCTTAGGGGACGTTCAAATATAATCTTACGCCTGGAAAAGACCTAAAAAAAGGGGGGGGGGTGTCTTGACTCCTGTAAAAGAAAAGTGTAAGAAGGGGAGAGGGGGGGGGGGGGTCTTGAACCAATGTAATTTTCACTTTTGTAAGGTGAAAAAATAACAAGGAAAATAATTTATGACAACATACATTTTTAAAGACAAAACATGACATAAAAAAAGAGTAAACTCTGCTATTCACTTAGAAGTTTTTCCGGAAAAGTTCCGCTTATACCATATTTAATTATTACATGTATGTCACATGTATGATTTTAACACAGATTTGCACAATATAAATGTCATATTATAAGCGAATAAAAATATAAATATTACGGGATATGGGGAGGGGGGGGGGAGTAAGAAAAGTGTGAAAGGGGGGGAGGGGGGTGCAAAAATCCCCAAAAAGGTGTAAGATTATATTTAAACTGTTTTGGTACACCATACAACCTCCATGCAGTTTTTGTTTTACTACGGTAGAGATTCACATTTAACTTTTGATTTTGATCTAACAAAACTCACGTTGGTTACTTTGATTGCAATGAGTATACCAACAAAGTATTCCAATATATTCCATGACATTTTTAGCTCTGTACACATCTTGCAACTTTTCTTGCAACTTTTTGCAACTTTTGCTATTTTCAAATTCAACTTTCTCTAAGGAAACTACAAGGCTGACTGACTGAGACAACTTTTGACGGAGAACCTGGATACCTAGAGGTGTTAACTCTGGCTCAGAGGTTAGTGGCTATGGTCACTATTAGCTGCCGTCATGCATTCTGAGTGTAATTAGTTTGTGCGTTTGGCTTCATCTTGTTTTTGCATTTTCTGTTCTTATCAATACGTTTCTTTTTCGTTTCTTCCTCAAAAGAGGAAAGAAAAATGTTTTAAAAAGACATCTGGACCTACCTGTCAAATATGAAATATCTGCAGACATGAGAACAACTTTTGATTGATTGAAAAATTGAACAGGCTCAAGGAACAAAACCCCTAACCCTAAAACCCGTAACTCCTAAGATCTTTTAACAAGCGAAATGATCAACTTGTCAATTAAATGACTTATTACTGATATTACTTCCCTTTAAATTTAGTCACACGGCGAGGTGTTTGGTTAACTTGTTTTGTGAAAAATGCGAAAAATCGTGAAAACGGGGAATCCAAAATTATGCAAATGTTGCGGAATTATGCGAAAAAAAACGCGGCCGCACAATCGCATAATCCGACGAGGACAGCCTTATGTACTTGCGAGCGCCGTAAAACCTCGTCTAAAAAAAACAAACTTCTGAAGCTGCCCACTTTGGCATAGGTCAAGATTTCTGGAAACCCTAGAAATCTGGTTTAGCCAGCTTGTCCTTTTATTTAAAAGCGACCGAATTAAATTATTTCCCCTCTCCATTCCTGTATGAAACCCGCATCAGTTTTGATGTTGACATTTCTCATGGCAAAATTGCAATTCGTCGTTAGCACTCACGAGTGTTCAAACATGCATCACTTAAAATGTTAAAATAATAATTTTATTACATTGAACTTGTGTATGGTTATTATTAACTAGTTAAAGTTGACATAAAATAAATACACCCTTTGCTTGCGTAACATGAAACTTCAGAATGTTTCCCAGGTATAAACAGCTTATTCGGAGTGGAAAAGGCAAGAAAGACAGCCACAATTACAACAGGGAGGGGAGTGTAGGTGTGGGCGTGGGGGGAGGGGGGTGGAAGTAAGACATGCTACTTAGTGCAGAACAAACAATAACAATAGAGCAAACAATCTATTTCGGTTGCAGAGAGACCTGTTCAACGTTATGGTCATTCACGAAATTATGCATGACTTCTGTCAGTCCGCAATTTGAGTCTCACAGTGAGGTATGATTCAGCATGAGTGTCTGTGCGTGTGTGTGTGTGTGTGTGTGTGTGTGTGTGTGTGTGTGCGTGTGTGTGCGTGTGTGTATGTGTGTGTTTATGTGTGTATGTGTGTGTGTATGTGTGTGTGTATGTGTGTATGTGTATGTATGTATGTGTGTGTGTGTGTGTGTGTGTGTGTGTGTGTATGTGTGTGTGTGTGTGTGTGTGTGTGTGTGTATGTGTGTGTGTGTATGTGTGTGTGTGTATGTGTGTATGTGTGTGTGTGTGTGTATGTGTGTACGTATGTGTGTACGTATGTGTGTGTACGTATGTGTGTACGTATGTGTGTACGTATGTGTGTACGTATGTGTGTGTTTGTATGTGTGTGTTTGTATGTGGGGGTGAGAGAAAGGGGGGGGGGGAGTGTGTGTGAGAGAGTGATACAGAGAGAGAAGGAGAGACACAGTGACAGAAATACAGACAGAGAGACAGACAAAGAGAGAAAGTGTGTGCCATTGCAGAATACCTTATCGCTACAGCAAAGACACCTTATATCTCGTAAATTTTAATGCTCAACACCCTCATCTACTTGACATTGATCATTTATGAGGCAGGCTGTGCTGTTCCTGCCTATCAATCATGGCCAACAAGGACACAGAGGAATACAGTATCCCAGTAGACAGAACAAGATACAAGATTTTTTAAAACTTTTTCCATTCAAAAATCAAACTCAAGTCTACTGAGTGCCAAGGCAAAGAGCCTAACTTCTGTACGCGACTCTGGTACATCTAATTAAACATGAATAAAAAGAAAGCACAAGACAAAGTGGAAGACCTATATAATATATATAAATATAATATGACCCTGAGGTACAACATGAATGCAAAAATGAGCAATTACTTTTGACATACGGTATTATTAATTTGGAATAACCATGAAGAGATAAAGAGTTTTAAAAAACACCCCAAGTAACATCTGATGATGGCAATGAAAATGATCATGAAAAGGGACTTTTCAAACAAAATAACTTCCATTCAGATGAGAGAAAAAGTAAGACAGACAGAAAGAAATGACAGAAGAAAAGGAAAGAAGTTGGACCTTCTATTTGTTTGTTTGTTTGAGTAGGTGTTTTACGACACTCTTGATTCAGTTTTGTTCTTAGGACCTACTTCTAGGGGCGCTCTCCAATCACTCATGATAAAGAGGAATGAACATGAATACCTAGCCAATAATACAAACAAAAACTAGTAAGATAAATTCCACACAGTAAATTTATTAAACATATTTTTCTGCTGCCCGCAAAAAGGAGCTCTTTGCACAGTTTTGAAAAGTCCAAAAAGACAGGTAAACTGACATACCTAGTACATAATATCAATGACAGTTCAGACAACCTTTTTACGCCTTCAATCATGCCGCTGTCACTGGAACTTCTCTCTCAGACAAACTAAAAAGTGTTCTGAGGGGTCAACAATAAGCGGTCAGATGTAAGTCATTATATGAGGCCTAAGAGTCAACAACGAGAGGTCGGAGTTAATTCAAGACATGAATAATTAATAAAGGGTCAACAACATGAGGTCGGACAAACGGTAAATTTCTAAAAGGTCACCAAGCAGGGTCGGACTGAAGTCAGGACAACAGTCCTGAGGGTCAACAACGAGGGATAGGACTAACGTTAAATTTATAAATGGTCAATAACAAGGCATCGAGGCTAAGTCAAGACATGAGTCTTGAGGGTCAACAACGTGGGGTCGGACTAAAGGAAAAGTTATAAATGGTCTATAAAGAGGGATTGAAGCTAAGTCAAGACATGAGTCTTGAGGGTCAACAAAGTGGGGTCGGACTAAATAATCAACATTAGGAGTTGGAGGTAAGTCAAGACATGAGTCCTGGGAGTCAACAACGTGGGGTTGGACTAAAGGTAAATTTATAAACGGTCAACAACGAGGGATAGAGGCTAAGTCAAGACATGAGTCCTCCTGAGGGTCAACAACGTGGGGTCGGACTAAAGGCAGAGTTATAAATTATCAATAATGAGGGGTAGGGGTTAAGTCAAGACATGAATCTTGAGGGTCAACAACATGGGGTGGACTAAAGGTAAAATTCTAAAGGGTCAACCAGAGGGGGCAGACCAAAGTCAAGACATGAGTCCTGAGGGTCAACAACATGGGGTTGGACTAAAAGAAAAAATCATAAATGGTCAACAACGAGGGGTCGGAGCTTTGTCAATAGGGTCAACAACATGGAGTTGGATTGAAGGTCAAATTCTAAAGTGTCACGCAAAGGGGACGGATCGAAGTCAAGACATGTGTTCTGAGGGTCAACAACGTGAAAAAGGATAAAAGGTACAGTCAACAACGAGGGGTTGGGGGAAAGTCAAGACATGATTCCTGAGGGTCAACAACGTGGGGTCGGACTAAAGGCAAAGTTTTAAATTATCAATAACGAGGGGTAGGGGTTAAGTCAAGAAATGAACCTTGAGGGTCAACAACAAGGGGTCGGACTATAGGCAAAGTACTATGGTCAACAACGATGGGTTGGAGCTTAGTCAAGGCACGAGTCTTGAGGGTCAACAACGTGGGGTCGGACTAAAGGAAAAAAAATTAGTAGTCAACAGCGAGGGGTTGAAGCTTAGTCGTTAGGGTCAACAACATGGGGTTGGATTGAAGGTCAAGTTCTAAAGGGTCACCAAGAGGGGACAGATCGAAGTCAAGACATGAGTCCTGAGGGTCAACAACGTGGGGTCGGACAAAAGGTAAATTGGTAAATTTATAAACGGTCAACAACGAGGGATAGCTGGGGCTAAGTCAAGACAAGATGTCCTGAGGGTCAACAACGTGGGATACCTGGGGCTAAGTCAAGACAAGATGTCCTGAGGGTCAACAACGTGGGGTCGGACAAAAGGCAAAGTTATAAGCGGTCAATAACAAGGAATTGGGGTTAAGTCAAGACATGAATCTTGAGGGTCAACAACGCGGGGTCGGACTCAAGGTAAAGTTCTAAAGGGCCACCAAGAGGGGTTGGAGGAACGTCAAGACACGAGTCCTGAGGGTCAACAACGTGGGGTCAGACAAAAGGCAAAGTTATAAACGATCAACAATGAAGGATGGGAAGTAAGTCAAGACACGAGTCCTGTGGGTCAACAACGAGGGGTCGGACTAAACGTAAAGTTCAAAAGGGTCACAAAGAGGGGGAGGACTGAAGTCAAAACATAGGCCTGAGGGTCAACAACGTGGGGTCAGAATAATAATAACAATGCTGATAATTTCTATAGCACTCACTCCCGTGTGAACACAACTTTAGGCGCTTTACATGTACAAACTATTTTCCCACTCGCATACGTGCGCACGCACCCACACACACACCCACACACACACGCACACACTCACAATCACGCACACATTACACGCACACACATCTACTTGCTTATCACACGTTACAAAATGAGCACATACAAATACATAATAAAATAATATAAACTATGCAATTCGCACAATACATAAATGGATACATAGTCGTTTACATAAACATTGTACTGAACATGAATCTACTGACATGATGATTTCATTAAATGTGTCTTTAAAGATATTTTAAATTTAGACTCAGATGCGGTATGTCTCAAGGGTTGGAGAAGAGAGTTCCAAACTGATGGAGCAAGGTAGGCAAACGATCTTTCAGCTAATTTTTTTACCTCCCCTTCTGGGACTCTTAAAAGATACTGATCGCCTGATCTTAGTGATCTAGAGTTTGGAGCATAAATTTGGATGAGATCACTGATATATGAAGGAGCTTTATTATTGGCACATTTATGATATAATATTGTAATTTTATATGCTATTTTAGCTGACAAAGGGAGCCAGTGCAACTTTCTTAAGATGGGAGTAAAGTGATTCCTCTTTTTTCTGTAGTACTAGCCTTGCAGCTTGATTTTGAAAATGTAACTTGTGAAGAGTGGTATTTGGTATGTTAGTTAATAAGCACTGCAATGATCGAAGCGTGAAAACAAAGATGACACGAGCGTTTTCAATGAACCTTCATTCAAAAACAGATATATGACAAAAGAAAAAGTTTTAAGTGATCAACAACGAGGGGTTGGAGCTAAGTCAAGACATGAGTCCTGAGGATTAACAACGTGGGGTCGGACCAAAGGTAAAGTTCTAAATAATCAACAATAAGGGGGTGGAACTATGTTAATAAGTCCTACTAAAGGGTCACCAAGAGGGGTTGGAGCTAAGTCAAGGAATGTGGGGTCAAAGTAAAGTTCTAACAGGTTAACAAGAAGGGATCAGAATAAAGTTCTAAAGCTTTTACAAAGAGGGGCTGGAGTAAATCTCCAACAAAAACATGAAGACCTGAGTATATACACATTGGCTGTTGAACCATTTTTCTTACAGTAAACAAGCTTTTCGTTGTGTTTTAAAAAATATTTTGTAGCGCTCTAAA
The DNA here is from genome assembly GCF_000002075.1 of Aplysia californica. Lineage (NCBI taxonomy): Eukaryota > Metazoa > Mollusca > Gastropoda > Aplysiida > Aplysiidae > Aplysia > Aplysia californica. Next base: position 972,094 of record NW_004797464.1, on the reverse strand, counting down.
GGCTTTCAATCTTGTTGAATCAGTGGACTTCAAACTTTTCACAACTCCAAACTTCAAGTTAAGAAAATACTGGTGGTATCAGAACGTCTACCACAGAAGGTCAAAGGCCAAACTAACAGCTTGCAGCGCTTGTTTATTTGTTTTTGATCAAGTCATGATTGATTGAGTAGGTGTTTTACGGCACTATCGACCCAATTTGATCAAGTCAGTTAACATTAACAGCACCAACAAAGTGCAAGAAATATTACAGAATAAAAAATCCACTCCAACAACCTCACACTCAAACTCAAAATCAGCAGGAAGCTCTACCCACACCATTCTACTCCTGCAACCACCCCCCCCCCAAAAAACCCCCCCCCAAAAAACAAAAACTACACTGCCCCCTCAACTACCTCCCGCCATGGCCATGGCAATATCTACAAAATCCTACTCTGAACCTAGCCTATCCACCTTGCTCCCTATCAACCTATCTGCCTATCTCTTCAGCCCCACTGCGTCATTTTAAGCCTGAGTGTGATATACGGAAATCGTAGCAACAGAGCACTGTGAGACCTGTTTGACCAGAAAAGTGGCTAGACCTTCTGTTGTCACCAAAGTTTGCATTGGAAGTAAGGAACAAAACCTCTTATTCTATATCAGTGACAATGTTTCTAAGTAGCTTCATTACAAAATCTCCATCTGGACATCATACAAGGAACATTGTTTTCTTGAGTCTTTGCTGGTTTTTACAGCACTATCAACACAATTTATTGTACGGTAAGCTGGCCTCCGCAAAGCAAGTGCAAGGGCACCCCCATCTTCGCTTCAAAGATGTGTGCAAGCGAGATATGAAATCACTTGATATGGGCTCTTAGGTGGGAGACACTGGGAGCTGGTCTCATCAGAGGTGAAGCCCGACTGCGACAGGCAGCTGAAGACAAACGCCATCCCCGAAAGAACAGCCAGAGGCTACCAACGCAGGAAGACACCATTCACAAGTGCAGCCATGGCTTCAAGGACTGCCATTCTGTGTGGACCTGTTCAGCCACAGCAAGCGCTGCTCTCGAATCTGAAATCTCCTACGGCGCAGATCCATAGTATCCTGAGACTGAAGGATGCCATGCCATAAATACAATTTCACATGAGAGAAATAAAACAGCCAACTGTTAAAGTAGTCCATGGTATTCATCTGGAGGAATTGACGTCTATTCAAGAGTAGCTGCATATTGAAGGATTCTTGATGCTTGGCAATTGTCTGTTAGTTCTTGAATGACTAATTGAAGAAAAAAATTTTCACAATGCTATTGGCACAATTTGATAATGTTAGCACAGCACTCATTTGGCTGGATGCCCTGTGCAGCGCGGGGATGTTACCATCCAGGGTGAGTGGAAGGTCCTTCCTGTCAGGGCATGGTATCTGCTTCTTTGGTAGCTGTTAACTGTTGGCTTGACATCTTTCTAAGAAAAATATATAAGGTAGCTTGAGTTACTAAATTTGAATGAAGACAATGTACATAGCTGCAATAATGGTCACTTAGCGCACACATGAGAAATAAAGTTACGGAGAAAAAGAAAAAAAAAAGGAATGACCCTACAAAGGCATTCTCCTTCCAACAGCTATAAGAAATAGTGGTAGTTTTTGATGGTGTATATTTTAACGAGGCAATTTTTTCATTTAAGTGCCAACTACAGATTTTCCAAAAATCTGCCTTTCAAAGCACTTATTAAAAGGACTGGCAGACATTTTTAAAAATCTGTCAGCACGTATGTTTAAAAACTTTTTCTTTCTTTATTTTTTCTTAAGAACTTGCATCTGTAAAATTTATAAATTTTTCAATGTAGAAAAAGGGTCGCTATAAAATTGTTTACTACCGGTTTAAAAAGACAGACATTTATAAAAAATCTGTCAGTATATGTTTTATCATTTACCCGTTCCACCTAAATGCCAAATTAAAACTTTTAACTTTAAATCAGAAAAACCAATTGGTATTTTTCTCATTTTATTTCAATAATAAATAAACAAGTAGTGTTCCAAGACATATTTCCCAGACAAATACCTCCTGTAGATGCTCCTGTCTGTGGGTGCTCCTCCGGCTGGTCCTCCTGTCCCCGGCTCGTCCTGGTGATGAAGACGTGTCAATTAATAATATCCTTTTGATTCTATACAATTATTTTAACTGTTTCAGAAAATAAAAAGAGTCACTTTTTAATATTTTTTTACTACT
>NW_004797464.1:966720-969790 GCF_000002075.1 Aplysia californica | reverse complement strand
CCCCCCCCAAAAAAAGTCCAAAAAAAACAGGACCGGATGAAAGGGCCCGGGTCCTGGGCCAGCCACCAAGAGGGAGCCCGCCCACCTATATTATATAGCAGGCTAACTGAATTACATAGTTCCATCTGCTCAATTCCTAGTTTTGAAAGGATTTTGAAACAAGTGAGACAGAGAGAGGGAGTTCGTTTTAGCGACGAGGTTCATTTCCACGGGACTAGAAAAGCTAATAATTCTTCGAATTGTGTGTACTGGGAAACAAAAAGACACGATGATATGAATGAGATGAACTAAAAAATCGATACAAGGACTTATTGTAACTTGTAAGAACTATTGCCCCGCCACAGCAGTATCAGAACACTGAACATAATTATTTAGTCTGAACACGGAAATACATTGTGTGTGGTTTAAATTTATTTATTTATTATTTATTTATTTATTTAACTAATTAATTTTTAAAATTTTATTTTTTTGGGGGTTATTTGTTGTTGTTGTTGTTGTTTTGTTGGGGGTTTTTTGGTTGTTTTTTTTTTGGGGGGGGGGATGTGTTGCTTATGGGGCATCTTTTGTAAAGCTAACAGTTTTAATGCGGATTCCTTTTTCATGTCATAAATTGTGTAACTTTCTGCCCTGGTGGTTCCTTTAATGTTTCTACCGGAGGACTTATCATACATTATAATGGCTTCAACCACAACACTGTGTATTTTATAATACGGACAGGCATCATCATTATTACTGTCTTTCTCACCCTGCATCAGGGTATAGGCCACGAAAAAACGCACGTCTTTCCACCTTTAAATTTATCCTGGGCTAGCCTCTTAATGTTTCCCCACTTTTCTGTATTTCATTCTTATAAAGACATTGGTTATTTGGCAGGTGCTCTTATGTGGTTTGCTCCTTCTTTCCTATTAAACAACGTGATCCGTAATACATGTATATTATTATCTCTCCTCCTTTTTGTGCTTGTTTCTCTCTTGTCTTGTAACCTCTTTAATCTTCGATGTTTATATGACCTAATTGCGTTGCAAGGGCCGTTAAACGTTTCCTAAAACTAAAATAAGGATAGTACGAGGCCAAAAAAAAATTATTTAAAAATATTATATCCCATTGGATGTCTCGGCTAAACCAGGCCAAAAAGAGTCTGGCTGGCGGCTGGAACAAGCTGACGCACTGACGAGCGACTGTTGAAGAAACCAAGCAAACACTCATTAGCAGAGCTGTCGAGCCACAGGCGTCCGAGGCGTGGTACGTGGTAGTAGTGGGCCAAATCCGGATAACGTATCCGTATAACCGAATAATTCTCAATGAAACATTATCCGAATTCAGAATCTTAAACTCTCTGTTCTACGAGGGCTGTCCCACGGAAAACCGGAAAAGATCCATAAAAGCAACAATCTTTGTCCTGTTATAATAAAAAGCAACGCATCATACATCAACATGTGCTTTATTTCTCAATGTAATCACCATCCCGCTGGGCGCATTTTTTCCATCGCTGGATCAGGGAGAAGATACCCTCCCAGAAGAATTTTTCGTCAAGTACAGTCAAGGGATTTCAAACAATCTTTCACGGCTTCCACGAGGTCTTCGTCGTCGGTGAATCGCAGTCCAAGAAATATGGCGTATCATTGGTCCAAAAAGGAGATAATCTGACGGGGCCAAGTCAGGACTGTGAAGAAGGTGAGGCAGAACTTCCCAGCAGAACGTTTGTATCCAGTCTTTCGTAGCGTTTGCGGTGTGTGGCGTGGCGTTGTCATGCTGCAAAATGAACCCGCTGGACAACCGGCCTGGTCTTTTTCGACGTATAATCTATCTCAACTTATCAAGAGTCTGGCAGTATCTGTTAGCAGTAACAGTTTATTCTGGTTCCAGAATGTCATGAAGCAGAACACCTATAGCATCCCAGAAAACCGTGGTCATGAGTTTCTTCACCGATGGCTGAACTTTTGAACTTTTTCGGGGGAAAAGAACTTGTGTGCTCTCAAACCATTAAATCCCTCTTCGTCTCAGGGGTCTTGTAGTGTGTCCAAGTCTCATCACCTGTAATAATTCTTCTCAGGAATGCTTCATCATATTGTTGGAGGTCTCCAAATGCGTTCATGACTCCCGTGACAGCTTGGCGACAACGATTCAACAAAGTCTGAGACACTTCAACACGTTGCGTCATGTGGTCACCTGTCAGGTCTTTTGGGACCAATCGAGCAGAGACCTTTCAATAGTGTAGCTCATCAAACACTATCCTATTGACAGTCGACTTTAAAATGTTTAGCGACTCGGAAATTTCGCGAATTTTTAGGCGCCTGTCTGTTTGAATGAGTTAGTTAACGCGACACTTGTTGTCATCAGTCTTGGCAGAAAAATAAGGTCTTTGGTGAACTTTGTCATTGGCATCCGTATGCCCGGCTTTGAACTTACTACACCACTCATATACCTGTGACTCTGCCATAACACTCTCGTAAACGGATTTTATTTCAGTGTGTATTTCTATTGGTTTGAAACCTCTTGCGGTCAGAAACCGAATAACACACCTCACTTCTACCCTTGACCAATTTTCCAAGGGGGTAGTCATCTTTGGAGAACTGCTGTGTTCATTTGGTTTGTGTGATGCTCATGGTGTTCAATGGGGAAATTCCTAAATGTTTGTTTTAAAACTGTGCGTTCACAGAATGTGAAATATTGAAAAATTTTCAAATTACAGCCAAATTCCGGTTTTCCGTGGGACAGCCCTCGTAACAACCCGTTTGCCGAAGTGGGTGCACTCATTTACTGGAGTGATTCTAATCCGTTTGTAGAAGTGGTTCTTACCCATTTACTGAAACGGTTCATAACGCATTTAATTGCCGAAAAGGTGCACTAACATATTATCCGAATTTTGCTAAAGCGACTCCTTGCCCAGCCCTAGTACGTGGGAGGCGCCCTGCTCAGCCAGCCCCAAAGTCGATCTGACTCACACGGGAGAGCAGACATCGTTGAGCTCTAATGAAGCGCTCACCCTTCTTCTCTGGGCTTTCTGGGGAAAAAGAGAGCCATGTTTTTTTCTTCCCTTCTTTCCTTTTTTTGGGTGGCCCGGGGGGGG
>NW_004797464.1:923294-964634 GCF_000002075.1 Aplysia californica | reverse complement strand
CTGTTGAAGCTAGAGAGGTGAGCAGTCTAAGTCTGATTCCCTGTAAAGACGTCTCTGTTGACACCCACCCCTTGGCGCTCAATGACCTTATGCAGTTGCGAGCGCCGTAAAACCATCTGCTATAATAAAAAAAAAATATATAAAAGACCTTGAGAATAGAGGACCCTCTCTATGTCAGAAAACCAACCCTCTACCACTTCTTTGACCTCATCATCCCCTTTTTTACACCAAAATGTTATCTCAGTATAGGATGGGCAATCATTTCCTTGTATGGCATACACCTCCGTAAAAATATCCTGTAGTTTCTTGCCTTGCAAGAACAAATACTTCATTACTACCCTGTGTTCAATTTTCTCAATTTTTATGTTGAAACTGGTGAACAACATACCCCCATTCACCTACAGTGCGCTGGTGGTAAAACCAGCAATCTGAAATTCCCAAAAATTTACAAGCATTCTAGGAAGATGATTGTTGGCTTTCACCCCACATTTCAGCTTTCTACCTTTATTCCTTCATGGTCAGGTTACAAACTTTTGCTATGCCCCTCGTATGTATGTAAATTGAGGAACTCGGTTTCAACGAGCTCGGATTCAACTAGAAAGCTTGTATTCAATGAAAGACGACAGATTCCCCGTCTTAGAAAAATTAATCAAAATCAACAAAATAACTCGGATTCAACGAACGCATACATGAGTGAACTTTGATACAGTGAAGTCGCAACGAACTTTATCTACTTTATTTCAAGACACCATCAAGCAATCGCACTTGCACCGTGGTTCATTACACGCTGAGCTTTATCTAGGCTATTCAGTACATCTTATATGTATTATTTTAATTAGCCAAGAGAGGTCGCTTGGGTGGCTGTTATAGTGCGTATTTTACTTCTAAATAAATTTTCTTAATAATGTTTAAGCAGTTAAGCACTTGGCTTTAGTACATTGTACATTACTTTGAAAAATCGAGGACCAGGTTAGCCTAAATAATGAATGTTCAAAATCCGTTTCTAATTTAGTTCATTCTAGAAAATACAGTTTTTAAAAATACACTCAATTAAAAAAAAGAATGCACATTTGAATTCAGCTCCATGAAATACAAATAGGCCTGGTTGTGAAACTCAACGACATATTTTTGATAAATGACATGATAGGCTTCTAAGACAGGCTTAGACTAAGACAAATGCAAAAAAATTTTTAAGTATTTTTTTTTGGGTTTAGTTCCTGTTTCCTACCTCATACGTTTGTTTTTTTTCAGCCTTTGTACACTGCAATATGAAGCCTCAATTAAGCTCCTGCGAGGGAAAAAATTAAAGCCACTCTCTATAACAATATAGGTGATGATTATTGTGAGTTTTGGGGGAAGTGTAGGAGTCTTTTATGTTCGAGCTAGGCCTATCCGTAACGTACGCTGAAAAATTAATGAGACCCCAATTAAGTGCCTCAACCAAGGTGGTTATAAATTAAATAGAAAGATTTTAAGGTCCTTGGCCTCTTATACACATTGTTGAAATGATTTTTGGCCATGACGTGTCATATTCGGTTTTCTAGCACTATGTTCACTTTTAAGTATAATTTTGTTAATAATATTATCCTGCTAGTAACATTGGATTTTTGATAATGAATGTAATTATTTGATTTGTTTAGAGGAAGGAAAACGTAAAAGTAAGTATATATACATTAATGTATTTTAATTTTTGCTAGGTCCCACGCTGTCGGGTACCAATAAAGAGGTTAACATGTATTTAAATTTGTTTTTAATAGTCTCAAAACGTGAAAGCCTCAAAGAGTCTCCTATCATTTTAGCATGAATGTCGCTGGTCGCGTGCAAGAAATTTTCTATCTTGTCAAATTTATTTTTGGATGCCTTAATTATTGCTGTCAATGTGTCAATTAAACATTATGATGTCAATATTTATCGTCCAGTTTTTTAAAGAAATAAGTGTCCAATTAATTTATAATGTTTATTTTTTTCTCTTCTTTTTAAATATATCTAGATCTAGATCTAGATCTATATGAATATGATACGAACATAATAGTAACAAATATAGAGAAAATAGCTTGTGATACGGTATTACTAAATATAATATTAAAATGAAATTATTTCATTGCTTTTTAGTTTTTATGATTCATATCAGAAGGACCGGAAACAGCAACCCGACCCGGATGAAAAACAAACAATAGTCTTGGCTGCAACTCTAGAATTCTGTGCTTGGCTGGCACAGCCAGTGTATGCACACAAAAAAAGCACAGAAAAAAGTCCAGAATTTCGAAATAGACGCCAAACATCTCAAATTTGAAATGTTGCTTGTCTTATTTGGTAAATTTTTATTTTTGCACGGCACAGAATTTTCTACAATTTTTCTGTTATCACAGCGTAGAATTCTGTGGTTTAGGTTAGGGTGAACGCAAAATTTGGTGAACGCGCACCGGGCACCGGGTGAGAATAACCAAAAGACTCGCCTGCACTATTCTCATCCCGGGTGAGAATAGAGGTGGCCTTTGAAGACGATCAAATTAGCTTACTTTTGTGCTATAACGTAATTTTTTCTTGGCTTTTATCAATTTGATCATCCACACCGATAGACAGTATTCCAAAATGAGGAAAAGCAGGTCTTGTTTCGCACCGGGTGAGAATAGCCTACGCTGGCAAGTCTCACCCAGGGGGAGAGGTAGATCGTTTTTCTATTCTCACCCCGGATGAGAATAGGCCACTTCCGCAGGGTTGGGTTGATTTAAATCAGTTGATTTTTTAAATTTAAATCAACTTGATTTTTAAAATAAAAATCAGTGATTTAAATCACTTTTTTAAAAATTTATTTTTATTCAGTTTTTAGTTTTTACATATATTCCAACATTCAGAATTCCTTTCCTTGGTTTCATAAAACAGATATAAGGTTTAGTACACTAATATAATCATGCTTAAAAGTCTGCTTTCCCCCCTTTCACTGTAAAATAATACAGTATTCAATTTACTTTTTCCCCCCATAATTGAAATCAGAGCTGGGTTGATTTAAATCAGTTGATTTTTTAAATTTTAATCAACTTGATTTTGTGATTTAAATCACTTTTTAAAAAATGTATTCTGTTTTTACATATTTAAACATTCAGAATTCCTTTCCTTGGTTTTATTAAACATAATAAGGTTTAGTAGACTAATAATATAATCATGCTTAAAAGTCTGCTTTCCCCCCTGTCACTGTAAAATAATACAGTATTCAATTTTTTTTCTTTTCACAAGTGAAAACCAGGGTTGGGTTGATTTAAATCAGGTCGATTTAAATCAGTTGATTTTTTTTATTTGAATCAACTTGATTTTAAAAATAAAACTCAGTGATTTAAATCACTTTTTAAAAATGTATTGTTTTTACGTCTTCAAACATTCAGAATTCCTTTCCTTGGTTTTATAGAACAGATAAGGTTTAGTAGACTAATATAATCCTGCTTAAATGTCTGCTTTCCCCCCTGTCACTGTAAGTAGTAAATTAATACAGTATTCAATTTACTTTTTTTTCATAATTGAAATTAGCATTTTCTTTTTTTTTTAGACAAACACAAGCACGCACACACACACACACGCACACTGTAATAAAATACAAGTTTATCTATGCATAATTACCCCCTCCCCCCCTTTCCTTTTAGACTGACATTTTCTTCATTTTTTGTCTATAGCCATAATTCACTGATAATAGCAGATTAAGGCTTTCTTTTGCAGTTGCTTAAATTAATCATTAGTTAAAATAAAGACAATGCATTCTGCACTAAAAGAACATACTTTTAGCCACCAAAAATCCCAAACTGTGTCGACATTTAAAAAAAAAATCAAAAAAATCAAAAAAATCCGATTTAAATTTAAAAAATCTGATTTAAATTTAAAAAATCGATTTTTTAAATTTTTATTTAAAAAATCAAAAAAATCACCAACCCTGCACTTCCGTCACTAAAACCCTTGCAAACCAATTGTTTTCAAGTAAATATCAATCCTAGAATCTAGATCTAATTGCCAAAACATCAAATCATTGCACTGTGATATTCACCCCCCTGAAACCCCCCATTTATAGTCAAATTTACTATTTTCAAACATCAATAACTCAATAACTATTGATTTGCGGCAAAAAGGAAGGCCATATTCGTGTTCAGCATGCAAAATACTAGAGATCTACTACTAGTTAGAGTAATCGTACCGGGTCGGGCAGCACGTTTTTTTTTCGCAGTGGCTATTTTTACGGCGTGCCGTAAAGATAGCCTCCCAGTGAGTCCCAGGCTATTTTTACGGCGATCCTCGAAAAGCGACCCTACTCCGCCTCTCATGTACGCGACATGCCTCTATGTATTAGATCTAGGCCTATAGGGGCCGTTCAAAATATAAACTTACACCTCAGAGGGGAAAGGGTGTCTTTGGCTTCTGTAAGAAAAGTGTAAGATTGGGTGGGGGGGGGGGGTGAGATGAACATTTTGCTCATGACTGGGAAGAAAAGGTAAAAGAAAAAGTTGAAAAATGCCAGTAACAAGACCCAGATCTGCATGATCACTGCAGATCCCCGTTGTTTTTTTTGTTGTTGTTGTTTTTTATTTTTTTTGAGGGGGGGGGGGGGGGGGGGTTACAAATAATTTTGAAATTATGATGAAAATTCTGTAGGTGGATATATAATTTCTTAATGTTTCTTTGTAACTTTGCAACTGTTTTGTTGATCTTTTAGTGTCTTGATGTCTTTAATTGTAAGGCACGTACCTATTGCATGGACAACAGTCTCAATGTCTTCCACATATATGCGTTTCTTTTTAGTCCATATGGTTTGATTAAATTGTATTAACTGAAATGTTCTTTTTACGGCGGTCACAAACTGATGACGTAGAACACGTATTTCAGTCTTATAAATTCCGTCTTGGCTTGTAGGCCTTACAACGCTACTACCTTATTTGTTATTTTATACTACATTTTACTAAATGACTAAACTAATGTAATATACTTTGAGTTGGTTAAAACCGAGAGTAAGGCACTATAATTAAATGTCCTCTATTATTAGTATTATCATAATTATAGTCTTTATTCTGGACTTAAACAATTCAATGTTTTTATGTTCTTTACTAGGACCTTGTTGTTGTGGGATTCTTTCAAATAATAAAATAGATCGCATTTTTAAAGTTTTTGAGTTTTGTTTTCTGATGTGCTCATATTATTACTGTCCATTTTTACGGGGAACAGCTCACCCCAAGGGTGATTCTTTTACCGAATCATATTTAGGGAAAAAAATTATACAGGCCTAAGAAATAATGAAGAAAGTAAATTTTGATAAGTCGGAGAGTATGAAAGTTGCCATGGAATGGAAACAGCACCAACATGCAAAACAAACAATAATTTAAAAAAAAACGAAGGCTTCTTACTCTCTAACAAAATTGCATGAAAATTGGTGGAATGGTAGATACAGATACTATGGTCAATCGTACTGAGCAAAATTTTGATATTTGAATGTAAAAAAATATATGTGTTCTTGTACCCTGAAATTGCATCACAATAATTAATAAATTAATCATTGTGAACACAAAAAAAATTATTTTTTTACACCTCTATCAAAAATCTGCTCAGTGCAAAGGAAGGAGGAACATTTTAAAGGCATTCCCAAGGCAAAAAGTTAAAACTCCAAAATGGCCGCTCTTCTTGTGGGTGTGGTATATGTAGTGATGTCAGTGAATGAGATGATGATGCTGGCAGTGGCAGTGATGATGGTAATGATAGTGACGAGGAGGTGATGGTGGTGGTGATGATAAAGAGAGGGTGAATGATGATGATGGGGAGAAAAGAAGGAAGAGGTGGTGGTGGAGGAAGGGAGAAGGAAGATGAAGAAGAGAATAGAATGACGGTGAAGAGGAGGAAATGGAAAACCTATGGGGCTGTTCAAATATAATCTTACACTTTTGGGGACTTTTTTAAAACACAAAACCCAATACCACTTTTCTCACATTTGCCTCCAACCCCCACCTACACCAATTTAATATTAGTACTTCTTCCGATATTCAACTTCCATTATTATTTTAAAGATACCTGTACTATACGTGGCTTTTTTAAAATAGCTTGTAAAAAAATATAATATATCATTTCAGTTAATACAATTTAATCAAAACATATGGACTAAAAAGAAACACATATATGTGGAAGACATTGAGACTGTTGTCAATGCAATAGGTACGTGCCTTACAAATAAAAGACATCAAGACATTAAAAGATCAACAAAACAGTTGCAAAGTTACAAAGAAACATTAAGAAATTAGATATCCACCTGCAGAATTTTCATCATAATTTCAAAATTATTTGTACCCCCCCCCCCCTCCCCTAAAAAAACAACAAAAAAACCCCCAAAAAACAAAACAACGGGGATCTGCGGTGATCATGCAGATCTGGGTCTTGTTACTGGCATTTATCCACTTTTTCTTTTACCTTTTCTTCCCAGTCATGAGCAAAACGTTCATCTCACAGAAGTGTCATATTTGGTTAACCTCCCCACCCAATCTTACACTTTTCTTACAGAAGCCAAAGACACCCTTTCCCCTCTGAGGTGTAAGTTTATATTTTGAACAACCCCTATAGGCCTAGATCTAATACATTGAGGCATGTCGCGTACATGAGAGGCGGAGTAGGGTCGCTTTTCGAGGATCGCCGTAAAAATAGCCTGGGACGCCGTAAAAATAGCCTGGGAGGCTATCTTTACGGCTCGCCGTAAAAATAGCCACTGCGTTTTTTTTTAGCTGTCGGGCACTGGAGTACAAAAAGATCGTTTAAAACTTTGTTTTTAAATCTAGCCTCAAAAGAGTGGCACACAAACCTAAAGCAACCTCCCTTACTTTCGTTGAAACAACAGTTACGGCAATATTTTGCTAAAAATAGTCCTTAAGACAGCTTTTTCTTCATCAACTGAGCAAAACAGCGTTTAGCTCTTTCCCCGGAAGAGTTAACATTGGTTGTGGATGAAGGAGCCTGTGGCCTAGACACAGAATTCTACACTTATAGAACGGGAACTGTACCACGTGACCTGTGAGGAATTGAAGACCGAAAACAATGGCGTCGTGAGGGCACTATTTATCGTTTTCGGAAGTAACCCTATAGCTTTTAAAGCAAGAGCGGCTTTTACAAACGAGTGAAAAGTGGAACATTTACTGTCCAGTTTGTAATTTTGAGTTACAGAATTCACTGTGTAACTAGAGATTGGAATTAAGGTTTTAAATTGTTGTGTTTTGGAGTGCAACAACAGAAAAAGCAGACATACAGAGTTTATATAGATATATATAAGATCTACAGAACTGAAAAAAATTCATAGCACTTCTAGCTTCCCACACACATTTTGCATACGCATATGGCCTACGTAGTTTTTTAGTAGTAAAACTTATTACAATAAATTTGTTTTACACTGAACATATTTTTTCACTAGATCTTATTAATGTTCTCAAAACATGCGTTCAATAATTAACTTTATGTCGCCAGCAGAAGTAGAAAAAAGGACGGACTTGCTTTTAAAAGAGATTTAGCTCCAGCTATAAACTTTTTAAAAATCTGTAGAAACCATTGACTGGGATTTTTTTTTTATATATTGGGCTAGTATTTATTAAAGAATTTTCTTTAAAGACATTTCTAGAATAATATAGAACCTATAGATGTGTACAAATGTTTGAAAAAAATACTCATCGGTTAAGACGAATTGATATAGATCTAAGTCATTGTGTAAAAGTAGGAGAATCTAGACCTAGGTGTTTGATAGTTCAGTAGCCTAGATATTTGATAATAAGTTGCGCATCAAATTTTTGACCGCATGCTACAGTAGTGAAGATAGCGTATTATTTTCATCCGAAACATTAATTTCTGCATCCATACACCTTTTTGAGCCTTTATAAGCACATGTAGTCCTACTTTAATTATGTTTTTGTTTTTGAAAGCATTTTCAATTCCTTTCACTTTCACTTCCCACGCGCGGCACATATAATTATGATTATAATTTAAGATTCCAAATCTGACGAATGTATTATTAAATAGCGTATAATGCTGAGTTAGCCAATGCATTGCAATGCGCACTATTATCAATTGATCGAATTGTAACAAGACTTCAATTTGATCCGTAACAAGAGGCCACTTATTTTTTATACGTGTTCATGAATGTGTGTTTGTTTACTGTGTGCGGGGATTAAAAATTAAAGATTAAAGATTCCAGATCTGACGAATGTATTTATAAAATAGCGTAATAGTGCTGGGTTAGCCGATGCCTTGCGATACTTGCTTTTATCAATTAATTGATTTGTAACAGGACTTCGATTTGATCCGTAACAAGACAACACTTATTTTTTCTTATACGTGTTCAAAAATGTGTGTTTGTTTACTGTGTGCGGGCATTAAAGATTCCAGGTCTGACGAATGTATTTATTAAATAGCATATAGGCCTATAGGGCAGGGGTGTCCAACGCATTGCGATACGCACTTTTATCAATTAATCGAATTGAAACAGGACTTCAATTTGATCCGTAACAACAGACCACTTATTTTTTCTTGTTCGTGTTCCAAAATATGTGTTTGTTTACTGTGTGCGGGGATTACAGGGGGACAAGCCCATCCCCTCGACATGTGATCCAGAGTATGGGGATACATTTTTCTCAAAATGCACACAGCTTTGAAATCCTTGACCAGTGATCACTCGCCATGGAACTCTTTCTGTTGTGACTGTAGACACAAGTTTCTTCATTATCACATCTGAATGAGCCTCTCATTCATGCATTAGAAATCACACTCCCAACACACAGAAAATGACTTTGAACATATATTCAGGAAACATATGCCAGTTCCACTCTTGTTTACTTTGTTTTGCATTATTGGCTTTTATGTGTAAAACAATATTTAGAGGCCTTTTCTGCATTTTATTGTTTTTGGCAGCATGTACAATAGGCCTATGTATTTTATGTGCAACCGACACATTCTCCAATCGTAGATCTAGTACTAATCAAGACTATATCTAGATACTTTTCCAACAGAGTTAATGTTCATAATTAGTGTTATTATCAAGTGTATTGTGATTGTGAAGATCTTTAGTAGATCTAGATCTAGTAGTAGATCTAGAGATCTAGATCTATCTAGATCTAGATCCCATCCCATCATTAAAAAAACAACAACAAACCAACAATACAGATACAAAAACATTGTAACATTGCCAATTATGACATATTGTTGGCAGTAAAAATGTACTAGACTATTTCACTATATTTCCTCTTCGAAGAAAGTTTTAAAATACTGATGTAACTTAATGTAAGGTGTCTTCCAAGCCCTACCACTAGCATCAGCGTGCATAGCAACGCGAAGCCTCGCTGTGCGGCGCAGCCAAAGGTGCCCTCAACTGGCCGCCATGTTTTAGTTTCAATTCCTCACAGCGAATCGGCGATCGCGAAGAGGGAGTTCCGCTTCTATAAGTGTAGAATTCTGTGGGCCTAGATTCCTCGTTTTGGTAAACTCTGAAAACTGGAGAGTTATTTGCATATGAGGCCCCCATCAAGGATGAAAGAGAATTTGCAGGTCAGCCTCGCCGTTTTTGCCCAAAGGGGGGGTGCCCGGATTGTAACATAAAATCCGTAGTTTCTCAACCTTCGGGCACATAAGATAATATAGCGCCAATGGTTATATAATAAAGAATCAAGAATTTGTGCCTAATTTAAATAATAATAGAGTCAGATACAGCATATTAGCTCAGTCAGACACCAGGGTAGTAAAGTGCGATACCAGCGTGTAATACAGTCAGATATCAGAGTAGCAGAGTGAGATACCAATGTAGTTGAGTGAGCCAGATGCCAGTGTAGTAGAGTCAGATACCACGTAGTAGAGTGGGTCAGATACATACTCATTAAAATAGCTATAAATGGTGAAAACCACTTTAGACAAACTATCATTGTGTCCAAGTGTTGATAACAAGCATTGAAAATCTTGTTATTAAGCTTGCAAAGAAACAAATGTGATAATAATTGAAAATGACCGAATGTCAAAATACTGCCCGAGTCCATGAGAAAACCAAAAAAATGTGTCCGAACTCGTAAATAAATCGGGCGTCACTTTTGCACCCAGTAAGGGCCTCAAATATGAGAACAAGCTGAAACAGGTCATTCCTGGGGTCATCCAATCACAGGACTTCCTGTAGCTGGTTTCGGTTTCATCCTTATTTTGACCGAACCGGTAATTTTACTCTAGATTTCTAGATCTAGAATAAAAGTATATCAAACGTGTACATGAGACGGGTATATTAGTAAAAAAATACCTCTTATTTTTTTAACAATCTGCAGTGTAGCCTACTAAAAACGATTTACTTTGTCGAAAAGAGTGTCGTAAATGGAAAGGGTGATGAGTCAAGCAAAAGAAAAACTTTTCATTTGTTGTTGTGTGTGAAGAGTAGGCCTAGACTCTAGAGGGAAAGGGAACTCCTGCGAGTTCATTAGAATTTAATACGGGGTGCCCATTGCGGATGGGGTCGGGTCGGGTCGGGTGCGATCGCTCCACTCGTCGCCTAAAAACAAACGTGTTTGTTTACTTCAAGGGGACAGACCCCCCTGAAACCCATGTTTAGTCCAAAGCGCACAAATTACGATGCGGTTAAGTAAACGGTTAATAAAAATAAGGGGGTGCCCATTAGCGAGAGCGGGTCAGGTCTCAGGTCGTTGGGTCAGGTCGTTTTTTGGTGGTTTCAGTGCACACTACAATCCCGCCGCGATTGTAGGCCTACCTGACGACCTGGAAGTTAAAGTAGGGCCTAGAGAAACCTTTAACCTCAATGACAATGGCTTCCAGGCTCCTTTCCGCAGTTCCCTGTAGCGGTGCTACGGCAGCCTGCAATCCCATAACATGGTTACAATAGTTACATCGATAACTTTCTATATTCAAAGATCGTTCCTAAGAAGATAGATCTAGATATCTAGCTCTACAGGCATGTTGGTGCTTTTTCGGTAGTTCCCACCCCCCTTATTTGAGCCTGACCTACATCGAAATCTATACTTTTGATGCGCGGCAAGCTAAGATATCAAACCTAACAACTGCAAAACATCAAATTATGCCCCCCTGAAACCCCCCACCATATTTTTATTAGGTCAGGGGGGCCTGAAACCCCCCTACTCTTGAGGCCAAAACCGGCGAATAACAATTGCGGGATGGGAACAACCGAAAAAGCGCCGGACTGCCTACCTCAAAGTTCCCATTTCAGGTAAATTCAGTTTCAGGTATTTTGGCCCAAAATCAGGTAGTAGACAATGTAGGAAAAAAAATGATGATCGTTGCCCCTTCGAACGTGCTTGCTTTTTGTGATTATATTGGGTAATTATATTTTGAAAATTTATCTGAGCATGCACATGTGTGTGTGTGCAGGCGTGCATGCTCTCGGGTGTGTTATATAAAGGGCGTGAGCCGGGCTACCCGGGAAGCGCCCACGCCCTACATATATATAGGGCTGACCTACTTCGACCGGGAAGCACGCAGGCCCTATATAAAGGGCATAGACGCTGACTTTTTTCAATGGAAAATTCCAGTATTCCTTATAGTAAATCAGAATATAATCTCTACATTCAGAGAAACATTTCGCTGCTGATTAGGCTTACTTGACTAATCTTAAATCCTATAGAGGCCTATCTAATGTTTTACAGCATTCACGCTTGTTGCGCATCGTGAGCCTAGGTCTAACAAAACATTACATGCAGTTAAGTTACCCAAGCACCGGTCAGAAACCTTTTTTCAAAGATGCCTTTCCAGTAACCAATCAAA
Organism: Aplysia californica; assembly: GCF_000002075.1. Classification (NCBI taxonomy): domain Eukaryota; kingdom Metazoa; phylum Mollusca; class Gastropoda; order Aplysiida; family Aplysiidae; genus Aplysia; species Aplysia californica. The sequence goes on along the minus strand of NW_004797464.1, from coordinate 952,874 downwards.
AAACATTTCAGTCCCCCAACCCCCAACATTTCACCGATCAGTCCTAGACCTATGTGTCATGAGGGGCAGTCTCACCAAATATCCGGTTTTCTAGGCTTGTCATGCAAGCTGTGCAGGTTGTAGTGGAAATTTCCCCTTGTCAAGCTTTACCTGTGTCGGCGTGTTTCACGGATCGGAGGGTGCGTTTAGAGGGAGTGACCATGCGCTTGTACGTCTAAATTATATAGTAAAAAACCCATGGGATGACTGAAGCATGCGTTTGAGCGGAGCGTGCTTTTGTGTGGGGTGCGTTTAGGCGGAGACTACTGTATTATTATTGTGTATAATGGAAAAAAATGTTTTTTGCGGTATTTTACTATTTAACTTAGTGTTAAAACTATACCATACAGGTTTTAAAACAGAAAATATCTGAAATAGATCTAAATCTAAATACAGATTACAGGTGTATGGAGGTTTCAAGAGAAAAATGGAAAAGGATCTGAATTGAATGGAGCATATATAAGCTTATTTTGTATTTTTGGAGTTTGTTTCGTAAATCTCCCGTCAAATATTTGTTTTTTGACTAAACCTCATGAAACTTCATATACTCTTCTAGATCTTTGCATGAACCAAGTACTCGGTATGCACTAAATTTGGTCAAATTTTTGGCTTTCATTTAAAAGCTACAACGAAAACTGAGGGTTCAATTTTTTTTGTGTCATGCGATATTATTATTATTATAATATATTTGGTCTATAACTTATTGCTAATGTACTCGTGTGTTGTTACTAGTAAATATTGTTAATAAAATTTGTATCGTGCATCATGATTTGTTAAAAAGCTGTTCTGCTTTTATGCTACTCAAATTGTCATGTTTTTGAAACTGAAAATCATTGTAATGCGCCTGGGATGGGAAGGTTGTAATTTTTTTGCAATTTTTAGGTAGTTTACTTGGCAAATTTTTGCAATTTTCTATTTTTAAAATGCAATTTTCCGCGGTGCCATGATTATGTACCTCATTTCTCACACCTGGGAATCCCACTTAGTGACAAAGACTCATGAGCTAAAGGTCGGGTGGGCTAACTCTAAAACAAACAAACATAACCCACTAAGCTTTCACTTTGAAAGAGAAGGAAAAGTTGAATATATCTCATGTTGTCTTTTTCAGGGCAAGGAGTCCTCCACATTGAGGTTATTTGAACTGTTGCAAGCAAAATCAGCCCTGTGTATCCACGAGAAATACCCCTGTGGACTTCACTCATGGAAACAGAAAGTCAACATTGAGGTTATTCGAACTGTTGCAAGCAAAATCAGCCCTGTGTATCCACGAGAAATACCCCTGTGGACTTTACTCATGGAAACAGAAAGTCAACATTGAGGTTATTTGAATTGTAGCAAGAAAAATGAGACTTGTGTTTCCTCCAGAAATACCCCTGTGGCTTTTACTCATGGTAGCACAAAAACTAGTTGTATAACCAAACGTGTTTTTTCAACACAAAAAAAAGTCATTTTAAACTGTGGATAGAATTATTTTATTTTGTTTTTGTTGTGGCTGATCATCTTGCTTGCTTGGTGTTCCAATACTTTTCTCATTATGTTCTCTGGGTGTAGATCTGTATCGTCATTCATTAAAATAATAGCAGTTAATGTTTTGATTTGGTCTTTTGAGATTTGATTTTTTCAGCCTTTAAATCAATAGAACTATGCTAACTATAAGGACTAAATTAGTAAATGTTGCTATTGGCAGCTACAATAGTCTTAATGCCCGAGTAAGAGAGGATTACATTTAAAATATATAGAAAGCATTAATAATTTATTCATGTAGAGTGGAAAAGATTTGCACCAGGGAGGTTGGATCTGATTAAACAGGACTGCAAATTTCGTATACCAAAGTACCCACGATGAGAGAGAGAGAGAGAGAGAGAAATGGGCATGGTATGAGACTGAGTGAAGACCAATAACGTCTCTATAATAAGCCGAGGGCAATAGTTTAGGTCAAGGAAGTGCTTACTGCATAAGTCATAGAACTTTTAATATTCAACGGTGGATTTAGCTGCTATACTTGAGTTGTCTGTCTCTAGTCTGTGGTTACTTGAAGACACATATTGTCACGTGTGTCAGTGTGCTTCCTCTTCAATAGATTACTCTTTATGCAACAGCTTGCCGGTGTTTTGCAAAGTTTGGTCTTTGTGAAATTGTAGAGAGTGGACCATGGCAGAGCAAAGGAAGCGGAAAAGCTTCTCAGTTGAGGAAAAACGTCTGATCCTGGCAGAGGTGGATAAGAAATCTGTGTCAAAAACCCAAATATGCAAAACTTTTGGTATTTCTAACTCAACTTTATCAACTTTCATAAAAAACCGGGAAAAAATTGAGAATAGTTCTGAACCAGGGAGGAAAAGGCATAAACCAACCAAGTTTGTACCGCTGGAACAAGCAGTGTTTAGATGGTTCCAAGAGGCGCAGGCTCTGGCGGTCCCTGTGTCATACCAAATTCTTTCAACTAAGGCAGAAGAGGAAGCAAGAGCAATGGGGATTAATGGTTTCACCGCCAACCCCGGATGGTTGAATCGTTTCAAGAAAAGATACAACATCATGAGCAAAAGTGTACAAGGAACTAGAGTGAAAACTCTAGTGATGAAACAATGGATTGAAATGGACTTTCAAGAACTTCTCCAGAACTTTGAGGCAAAAGATATCTACAATGCTGATGAAACGGGTCTTTTCTTTGGCTGTCTTCCGTCAAAAACTATGAAGTTGAAAGGAGAAACATGTACAGGGGGTAAGTTTGCCAAAAACAGACTGACTGTGTTGGTTGCTGTGAACATGGATGGATCTGACAAGCTTCCTCTTTTGGTGATCGGCAAATCCCAAAAGCCAAGATGTTTCAAGCATTGTTCACATTTTCCGTTGAAATATTTGGCCAATTCTAAATCGTGGATGACGGGTGAAATATTTGAGTCCTGGGTTCGCCAGCTGGACAACCGTTTTGGCCGTGAAAACAGAAAGGTGGCCCTTTTCATGGATGACTGCCCTGCACACCCTGACATCGACAACCTCAGTGCAATTACACTCGTCCGCCTGCCACCAAACACCACTGCCGTCCTTCAGCCTTGTGGTCAGGGTATCATTGCCTCACTCAAACAACACTACAGGAAAATTGTTTTGCAAAAGCTAATAGCCCGCTTAGATGAAGGGAAAGATGTTGGTCTGTTTGATCAGAACATTTTGGAGGCAATGTATGACCTCAAGACTGCTTGGAACAATGTATCAGCAGCTACTGTCGTCAACTGTTTCCAATTTGCTGGATTCCAATCTATCGAATCAAGCGAGCAAGCCTCTCATCTTCCGTCATGCTCTTCCAATCAGTGTAGAGAATATGACCTCTTTGGGAGATTTGCACAGGACATTTTACCACAAGATGTGACTTTTCAGCAATATTTATCTGTTGATGAGGCTGTCCACACCTGTGAGGAATTAACAAGCCAAGAAGTTGCTTCAGACAACAACAGACAAGAAGAGGAAAGTGAGGACGAGGAAAGTCCAGTGCCTCTTCCTCCTCCATCAACATCTGACGCGAGAAATGCAGTCGCTACTTTGCGTCGATATTTACAGACGCAAGACTGGGAAACGGTAGATGAATATCTTGACTCTGTTGGCAACATAGCATCATCAGTAGATTTCCATGCCATCACTAAGGGAAAACAAACTTCGATTAGAGATTTCTTCAAAGTTAGATTTTAATGCTTTTGTATGGTACCATTTGTAGTGGTAGTGGTCTTCCGTCAGTCAATGTTGACTGTGGATGTTGCACCAATAGTGAAGTTAGGTTGGTGCCTCTTCAACAAAGGTGTCCATGACTCATGAGTCCAATCAGGGAGTGGCAGCCCCCACCACATTGGCTGGACTGGTGAGGGTGACTGCAAGGGTGCGAGCCCTTCTGCCTGGCCCTCTTTTCTACAGCTGTGGTAAGGATTTGTTCTTCACCATACTTCAGCTGTGGTCAGGATCATTTCTCACCATACTTCAGCTGTGGTCAGGATCATTTCTCACCATACTTCAGCTGTGGTCAGGATCATTTCTCACCGTACTTCAGCTGTGGTCAGGATCATTTCTCACCATACTTCAGCCGCTTGTCAGGGACACTCTGAGCCATCTACTGCTGTCCACGTCTGTGTATTTCTCACCATACTTCAGCCGCTTGTCAGGGACACTCTGAGCCATCTGCTGCAGTCCACGTCTGTGTCTTCACAGCTCTCTGTGTTGGTATCTCGCGACCTCAATGCTTTCTTGTCATATCTCCTTTTTTTGAACAGTGAAAATGTGACGTCTTCTTAAGCTCACTCTTTGTATGAACTGTTTTCACTGTTATTAAAAATGGAGATGCGCCAAGATAGCACTGGGGTCACGATCTAGAGCTTCCATGTTGCATTTACTGATGTCTTTGAAGCATGACTGGGGGCAGCCTATAGTTTTCTTGCTGGAGGCAAATTGTCTGTATAAGTGACCTTATGATGGCAACCATTTTTCATATGTCACATGTGGCAGTGCCTTAGCAGGCTGCATTGTCTGAGCTGCATGAACATTGTGGATAGACCAGTGCGTGCCAAGATCTGGGCACTGGGAACTTCGTTGCTCAACTTTGTGCCGAGGATGTGGTGGAGGCAGCTCATGTGGAAACTTCTGCTTGCCTTCTTGACTGACATAGTATAATATGTTGTCTATATTATTTTTGTGACGTAGAGAAGAATGCTGACTTTCACATTCCTAGGTTTTATCATGCTGCAAATATACTGGTCATATATCTTTGCTTATTTTTATGCTAAACTAACCATTTCAAACAAAAGTGTTTCTTAGTATGTCTGTTCCTGCTTGAGCTTGCACAGACACTTGAGACTTTTTTTTACATTTATCTTTGTCTGCCACTAACTCGCTGTAACCAGTATTGACCATGGTGTATTCATGTATTTCAACTTAAAGGAAAATATGAATTTGTGTTTACAAGTCAATAAGTGGCACCTGTCAATGACTCATTACACACATTTGGTCGCTTTTAAGCACAAGGGGGCTGTCCCGAAAAATGCTGTTTCGAGAAAATCGAAGGTAAAGTTTTTCGACCCTTGTTCAGTTTTTTTAAAAGACAAGGAGAGTTTTTTCTATAACCAAACAAATATACACACTCATGAAACCAAATTCTCCTATAGGTAGAGCAATGTCCACTTTTGGGGCAGGTCAAGATTTCTAGAAACCCCTGAAATCTGAGTTAGCCTGCTTGTCCTTAAAAGTAAAAATGACCATTTTGGCTTGGCATAAGGGACATAAATCATATAAAATTTTGACCCAATTGTCCAACTTTATCTCCTTTGTTATGGCCTAAAATTTGTTCATAATGAAAAATTTTTAAAGTCCTGCCGATTTCGCCGTGTTTTTACGAGACTGAGATATGTTTGTATTCTTTCTCTTTTCAGGGTAAGCAGCACAGGCCTGTAAAGAGACTCGATCAGTCTGGCTTTAGCTAGGCTTTGAGGTGAACTCAAATAGTATCTTTGCAGTAACTGTGCGTTTTATTCTAAAAAAAAAGCTCGAAACTATGAGCAGAGCGCCAGTTTCTGGGAGGAATTAAATAAAGCCGTGATAAAACCTAGGAATGTGAAAGTCTCAACTAGAGGTACACCGAGCTAGTTGAATACAGACATTTTGGATACTGACTGAAACTTGTTTTTTCTCTTCTTGACAAACGACCAAGATGAATTTAGAGTTCCAGGTGTGTTTGCTGCCGTGGATTCTCTTTGCTCTATTCTCCCTTTTAGGGTACGTCTTAGAGCCGATTTTTGGAGAATGTAGTCCCGTTATATACGCAGCTGTGGCTCTTTGGATGATTGTTATAGGCTTTGCGCTGGCTGGAAAATGTCCACAGGTGAACAGTGGGAAAAATGAACTTGAAAATGAAAGCCTGAACCAGCTGCCTTGTGCAAGCTTAAAAGTGATCCTCGGCATTTGTGTCAGTATGGGAATAATGATTTCTATTTTGTTCATCTTTGACTGGGGGTATGTTTCCTTGCTAATGCTGTGTGTTTTTTGCATATTGTTTGTTGTGAATAGTGACCAGAAATATGTGCACAACTGTTGCAGAATCCGTGATGGTTTTTCTGCCAGCGATGTTGAAATAGCGCGGGAGTTAACTATTAGTGAGACCCCGGTGGTTGTCGATCTTTATGCAGACTCCGCTCTCCACTTTGGAATGAATGTTAAAGCCTCCGTGCTGGCCGCGGTTCCTCCGGGCTGTCCCCACTCTACAGGCTCCTTTTCTGTGGAGAAATTAAAATTGAAAGAGGGACTGTGTCAAAGTCAAAGTATACAGTGAGGAAATGTACAGGGGAGTCCTCTTTTTAGATGTTGTTGCTTGTGGTTTTTTTGCTAAGAGTTTATAAAATCTTTGAATGACTAGACCTACGTATTACTTACTGCTACATCTCTCTGTAAGGGTATTTTTCATAATTTCATTGAAACAAAATTTCCAGAAATGGTTGAGTTTCTATAGGTTGGTGATTATCACCTTTTGACATCTCGATAAAATGCTGTAGCCTTCTCTTCATGAAGATGCTTCAGTAATTAATTTGAATTCAAATGGCAGTAGTGGCGTTGGGGTCCTAGTAGTTAGGCTTTCAGATTTGCAGCCATAAGGTCGTGGGTTTAAATCCCTTCATGAACATGACGTTTGTTCCAGGGGAAAAGCCCTTTACTTGAATTTTCCTCACTTTACCCAGGTAGGAATGGGTATCCGGCTATAGATAGCGAAAGGCCTTGTCAGTTTGTTAGTGTTAGAGGGCTTGCAACCCACAGCATGCACTGTATACTTCCTGGGAAGCTGAGGATGTTTCTGAGTATTCAAGGGTCTACTTGGGGTAATAATGGTTGTAAAGTGCATAGAGCATGCTTTAGAGCTTGGATGTATCCTATATAAATGCAGTTGTAGTACATGCGTAGGTAACTTTCTCGCCATTTGTTAAAGTGGTAAAAGTAAAATACTCATTTGCATGTAATGATTAAGCCAAAAATGTTTCTATATTCGAGTAGAAGCTATATGCTAAACTGAGATACCAGCTGTAGTTGTGAAAATGGGAAGACTAAAATGCTCCCCATTCATGAAAGTCCACTTTCCACCGGTGTTACAATGAATTATGTTCCTTTTTTGTTGTTCCTTGCTGTGTAAGACAGCCATTTCCATGTGTTTTATTTTACTCGATTTCTGCGTATATTACATTTATATGCTAAAATTATCTTACCGACCATGTTTAAATGATTTTTGAAAGTATTTTGGGGTTTGAAGTACTGTACAGTGGAACTTGGTTTCAGTGAACTCAGGATTCAGCGAAAACTCAGATTCAACGAAAGGAGTCGATTTTTTAATTCATAAAAATCAATAAAAATAACTTTGATTCAACTAACACATAAATGAGCAAGCTCGGATTCAACGAAGTCGCTTGCAGGGTGAACTTCTCTATCCGACCAGTCAGGGACCTCCTTTCATACCAACACAGACGTTGTAATCACGCAACCATGTCTTATCATCTGTAGGGGTCGGATGGGCGGCCAGAACACATGTGACTGTGTGTCTGGGGGGATGGGAGGAGGGGGTAGGCCTACAAACAATCCGAACGTGGAACGTCAGTAGAGAAATAATCGGGACACTGTAATTAATTTTTTAAATCCCGGCTACTGATCAATATTACAATGATAAGCTATTCTTGACATAGAATAGATCTACGTAATAAATTGCATGCTGGACTGGAATTAAACGTTGCTGTATGCTAGGCTCTACACAGCAGCATAACTTGTTTGGTAAACAGTAAGTTATAGATGATAGATGATTCAGGTGTGTATTTGAACAAATCGGCTCTATTGCACGATGTGTGCTTGGTAGAATTCAGTGTATTTTCCTGGAATTTTCCAGTAATTATTTGGTATCAAAGAAACGAAAATGCCTCTCATTTGAAACCAAGCTACTTTTGATTGAGAAAATCGAATACATTATACATTACTTGCTCAGTGCCCATAATTATCTACACAAAAACCTCCTATTTGCCATCACGAACAAAGGAATTCAACGAAATTGAAGGCCAGGCCCGACGACTTCGTTGAATTCGAGCTTCACTGTACTAACACATGAGTACATGGTGTTGTGTTATCTTATGCAAAAGAGTTGAATGTTTCTGTCCAATGCCATGTAGTGATAAGTGTAGGTTTGCTGCTGTTACAGTAATGTTCCATAGAGTGTGTTGTCAATGTTAGGTCTCGGAGGGAGAAGGGTAGCTCTGATGTCATTAAGGGCTGTGCAGTGGAACATGTGATGATCCACAGTCTCATACTCATGCATAGTCACACTAGGGACACATTGGGGGAAGTTCCGGGTTTATTCTGTTCAGGTGGAAGTTGAGCTGTATATGTTATTTCTGTCTGACATCCTGCATTCCCAAGACATGTGATAAATGATAATTTTTATTATTATATATGTATGTGTATATTGTTGCCTGAGAAATTGGGCTGTGCCATCTTTTCCTTTTTCAAACTGATGCTGTCATTTGAAAGCTGTTTCATTTCCCATCATGCCACAGTTTAAATCTTTAGGATATATTCGTATGTGACAGAGCTAGGCTTATTTTAGGTTACAAACTGCGCGAAGTGCAAAACAGAGAAATATTCTCTAAACAGGCTGTAATTAGTTTTGCGGACATTTTGAGGAAATATTTCAAATGAAATGATAAATGCTCTGGAAAAGAAAATGAGCTTTCTCAAGTAATTCCATTGTCTTTTTGTTTAGATGGTAAATTTACCATATCAAAACTTGCAAATGTTTGGATGGCTAGGCATTTTTTTGCTGCTTCATAGGTTATGAACAGAGTTAAGTCTTTTGAGTTGCTTTTCTTCACACTACCTTATCAAATATTTTTACAGCTTTACCGTACTCCCTTTACCTTGAACTTTCTGTTATTCCTCTTACCTTCTTCAAATAACATAGACGTACTGTCGCCTCAGCATGTTTTGGGATTTAACGTGTCTTGAAGCCTGCTGTAGGCTGAGACCCAAAACTCAACAGGGGTCTTGAGAACCTGCGGCCAACAGCAGCTTTCACATTAGTAATTTAGTTAGAGTTTAGAGACTGGGATTTCCATTTTAAGATGAACAAGAAGAAGACTTGTCTTGAAAACTAAAGAATGACTTGTGGGCGGTATAACTGAAACTGGGAGAGCATGCCCGTGCTTCTCCAAACTCGAATGAGACATGTGTATCGGCCGCCTCACAGTGAGCCGCAAGTCTATTGAAACATGTAAATTTTTCAGAAGGAGGGTGGGCATCATAAGGTTTTTAAGCTATGATTACCCGTTACACTTTTTTGACTCTGATTTTGGATCTTTGAGATTAAAATTAAATAAAATGTGTGTGTGTGCCTGGAGAAAGGTCCCAGTTGTCAAAAAAATTGTATTGAAATAAGAGAATATTCTTGTCGCAAATTTAATGCTGAACATGCTGATTTTAAAAAATGTTCAAATATTTTGTGAACAGGGTGTAAAAAAGTTTCGAGATAAAAGTAATTTCTAGCACATTTTTAACCTTTGGTGAAGTACAACATGTTGCAAAAATGACTAGATCTAATAAAGAATATTTAGTCTTAAAATATCATTAAATCTTGTGTTTTCTGATGGAACAAATTTTTTTACCAACTATGACTTTTTGGCCTTTCCACCCCGTTGCTCTGATATATTGATATATATAGCTTTGCCGACCATTAGGACCGTTCTCCAGACACACACACAAATATTGGAAGGCATTGTGCATCGTTGTTTTACTACTCACTAGTGAACAAGTCTATGATGGGTTGGAGTGAATTGAAGGGGGGGGGGGGGGGGGTTCACCATAGCCACTGTGAGCCACAAATGGTTTGAGGATGAGAGAGGGTGCGAGAGAATGGGGAGCTGTTGGAAGTGGGGGGGGGGGGGGGAATGAGGAGCTGTTGGAAGTCCATGAGAGACACGCCACCCTGTTTCTGATCTTGGGACGGTGTGTGTTGTTCGTAGAGGTACTTTCAAAATGTCGTCTGTCCTGCTCGCTTTCATACTATGTGGGCGGTTGCCGGGGTACTTTGATGTGGTTTGCTCCTTCTTTCCTATCAAACATCTATCATCCTTATCTCTCATCCTTCTTTTTTTTATGTATGTAACTCTCTACTACGACAAGATGACAACATGGCTGGAAGTAGCAAGAACGACAGACACCATTGCTGCAGCGCAGGACAGGGTGAAGTGGAGGTCCATGTTCGCCCACGCCAGTTGGCAAGGCACCGGGTGATGATGATGACTCTCTACTTCACCTCCAACCTCGATAGTTATATATATATGACCTAATTAAATTGTTTTCCAAGTGCCATAACTCTTACTAAAAGTAAACTTCAACTTTCATGCTAAGTCTTTCATGCTGTATATGTGTGCCCACTGAATGTTTGGACTATTGAATGGATAGCCCCACTGGTACTTCTTTCCTTGTCCTCTGTTTTCTGTTCTTTTTTTCTGTTCTTTTTTTTTTTTTTTTTTAGCAATACATGTACATTGTACAGGTGTAACTGTTATCTGTCATTATGTTGATTTGCTCCCCTTTATAATTCAAAACTGAAAATTCAAATGTGAAATTTTACTGAAAAACATTGATTAAAGGCACAAAATATGTAATTTTTCGGTTACCATGGACTCTCAAGCTATTGAAGTTAACTTTGGTGGCCATTTTCTCGCTAATTTTACTTCTGACTCCAGGCGACCTCCACCTCCTTACTTCAATCACAATATCTCGACTTCTACTCAGATAGGTAAAAGTTGTTTTTTTTATCAATAGCAAGGTAAATGATCAGGCTTTAAGATTATTGTAATCCATATGCCCAAAAATTGACAAGCACCTGATTCCTTTGCGTCGTGACACAATTGACAAGTGCTTGATTCCGCCGTGTGGTTACACTTTTTAAAACTGATAGCTCAAGTTAAGGAATCTGGTTAAAAGATTAACCAGCATACTAAGAAAAGAATTTGAATTCAAATTACTGAAGGGAGTGTTACAATGATATATGGTTCATTTTATTGAAACGATGGAATGCATGTTTTATTTTGTTGTTGTGAAATTTTGGTGCGATATCATGTTTCGTATACAGTGGTGTCCGCTTAACCTGAACTCTGGTGGTTTACCGGTGCTTTGGAGTGGTTTGCTCCTTCTTTCCAATCAAGTGTATCTTTCTTATCTCTCCTCTTTTTTTTTCATTGCATGTTCACTCTGATCTTCGCCACTTTTATGACCTTTTTATTGCAAGTGCCATAAAACTCACAAAAACAATAAAACAAAACTGAACACGATCATCCGAAAACAGCGGTAAACTTATAGGAAGTCAAGTAAAATGCCATCCATGATTTTTGTCTTCTATTTGAGCAACCTCGGTAAAAAAAAAACCTGGCTAAACGAAAATGATTCCGGCAGTTCTGTAGATTTCAGTTTCATCACTGGAGACTGAAGGATTTTACTATGTACAAGCACCGTAGACTGAAGGTTTTGGGGCTTTTTCAAAATTATATAAAATCTGAATCATTTAACCAACTGCCTCAAAGGGGGGACATTTCTCGTTCTAATGCACAGTAGAATTGTATGTAAATGGGCTTATCCGACAATGTCATGCTCTTAACTGTGCCTGAACGACAACAGGGAACTGCTGTTTTTTCTTTCCTAATCCTTACTATTGTCATTTTCCTCTTACTTCTTTTGTATGTTTGTCACACTCTTGTGACCCGTTATTTACAGGGCGCCTTGATAGTCGAAGCAGACTTTGTGCTGTTGAAGCTAGAGAAATAAGCAGAGTAAGTCTGATTGCCTGTAAGGACTTCTCTGTTGACATCCACCCCTTGGCGCTCATATGACCTTATGCAGTTGCGAGCGCCGTAAAACCTCTACTAAAACAAACGAACAAACTTTTGGTGGCAACAAACTTCTGCCCATATTGTTATATATGCTTCTGTGGTGAGAGCTGTAGTTCCAGCATTAGACCTGGGCTGGGTCTGGGTGTCAGTAACTTGGAGAGACTCGCGGGGCTCTATGATGATTGGAGAAGTGGCTGTAATGCTGTTGTCTGCACTGGACTTAGTGCCATTAAGCTTCACAGATTGCAGGGGGTCTGTGGTGCTAGGAGTTGAAGAGGTGGCTGAAATGCTGGTGCCAGAGTTGAATTGGGTGCCATTAGTCTGCACAGATTGTTGGGAGTCAGTGATTAGAGTTGGGTCTGTTGAGCTTGTGCTACAACTTGACAGGGCACCAGAGGCTTGCTTAGGATCTGAGTTTGAGACTGCTGCTGAATTTGAAGACAAATACTTTTGGTATGTGTCATATGATCTTCCAACAGCTTTGATCATGGCTTTTTAGGATTTCATAGTCAACTGCAGTCTTTTTGGGGGAGCAAAGGAAAGCCTTTGTCATGGCAAGGGCTTCAAAATTGAACTGTGTCAGCCTTGTTCTGTCAACTTCAATGATGTCACTCATGATATTAAAGCTCCCCTCCACTATTGGGCCACTGAATATGGACATGAGAGCTTTATTAACAAGTTTTGTCTGGACTGGATATTTTGGAGATGAATCGTTTTTCCTCATCTTGAAAATTGGGGTCCGCCAACTGGAATCAAGTCTAATACTAAAGTCTTCATCTGTGCTGTCAGTGTCTATATTGGTGACATCCTACAGTGAAGGCCAGTCTGTGTTGAACACGAATGAAAAGAATAATTTGTGTACAGAACTTCTACTTCACTCACCAGCCGCTCCTTGCTTAGAAAAGGGTAGGAAGCTATGAGGGTGTTGACATGCTCTTCGGGGAAATTCTGTGCATGCTGCGTTAACAGCCGCGGGTCTACTATACAAAATGCTCTTATGAACTCTGACCTCCTCAGTCGCTGTTTCAACTGTGTGATCAGAGTATCACTGACTTCCTTTGCTTTTGTATTAGCTGATGTTGACTCTGTCGTCCGCCTTTTCCCATGCCGCGTTCCGCACTCTGGCAATGTGTTCCTTTTATGTGTTGTAAAGAGTGTGTGAAACTAGCAAGAGCTTGGTTTGCATCTTGTCCATTTGTTGTCCTAGCTTGAAATATGCTGAGGACAGTGTCAGTATGATAGAGTATGGTGTTGAACAATTTCATAAAGTAAGTGAAATTGAGATCGTCAAGAAGATCTGAGGCCAAAAGCTTCTCTTGCAGTGACCGAGTCCCACGCTTCAGATGATTCCATCTCACGAAAACATTCTAAAAGACTGTCCTTGTTCTCATATACACTGCTGACCAGTCTTGACTGGAAATTCCGTCTTGTCGGACATGGACCAGGCAATCGTCTCTCGGAAACTTCCCTCAGAGCATCCGACTTTTCGGAGAGACTGAAAAGAACGACGAAAAACCGGAAAATTGTTGAAAAGAAGAGCCTGACATCTGGAATGTGCTTTGTTATTGTTGCAAGACAAGGTTTGTCTGATGTGCATAACAGTGGACAAAATGTGCCTCTGGGAAATGTTCTTTCATCAGAGTTTGAACACCACTTGTAGATCCACTCATCACAGATGCTCCATCATATGTTTGAGCTATTAACCTACACTTTTCGCCCACACCTGGTCTATGAAGCTCTTCTGTCAGCACTGTCGTGAGTCCCCGTGCTGATCTGTCTGTGACATTAACAAACAGCAGTTTGAATTTCCATTTCCTTTCTTTCCTCAGGAATTTATGTCCCTTCTTCTTTTTTGCTCTCTGTGTTTTAACAACATGTGCGTTCATTTGGCTAATACTAATAACCGATAAAGTTCTGTTTTTGAGCTTTTTGCATGTGCTTAGAACTTCTTCATGGTTGACAAGGTTACTAGTTTTTGCAGTTATAGACATGTGACAATACCTACAAACTACAAATAGCTTTTCCATCGGGCGACGGTCTCAACCATGGAAACTGAGTTTCCGGCTCTTTTTGTACTTTCTTCCACTTTCATTTGATGATTTCCATTTTCATTTTGAAGCCAGTTTCATGTTTCGCATTCCAATCAAGTGAATTGAGAACAAGAAGCCAAAACAAAATGACTATCAAAAGAATAGAGAAAAGAATCCACACTAGGACTAAAGTAAACACTAGATAGAAAGGGAAGGAAGCTGCTACAGGAACAGGAAAAAGAAAAAGGTTTTGGTCAGCAGCCAACTTGGCATTAAAATGACCTATGACCTGTAGTAATTAAGCCAAATTTTAATTATGTCATTCCTATTAACCATGCAGATGGAGGAAGTCAAAGAAAAAAAGAGTTGTAAATCTAGCTACATGTTTTATTGTGAGAAAGAAGCATTCTGTCTTTAGAGAAGAAAAAAAAATTAAAATGGGCTCTCCATTTTTTGGTCCCAAAATAACAAAAATCCCAAACTCCCTAAAAAAATTTCAAATGCCAAACACTTTTTAAAAAAGTCAAATTTGAGGAGTTTGGGAGGAAGAACCCCAAGTCTGGCAACCCTGATTTGAAGTTAATATCTCTGTTGTTGGAATTCACTTAGGCCTAGAATCCAAAAATATTTCTGCTACAAATTTGAAAAAGCGCTTACAAACGAATAGCGTATCGAAGGGAACAAAAACTCAATATGTGTTATGAGTTAAGCGGACTCTACTGTATTTGATTTTTAAGCACAATACATGTATATACATCATGTTTAACCTTATCCTTCTTGTGTTTGTTGTTTGATGATTTTTTAATGCTTGTTTTAAAAAGTAACTGGATTTCGTTTTATTTGGTTGCATTTTTGTAAATATATTACTTCAACAAGTTTTGACTTCTCATGAAATATTTGTATAAAAATGTTGAAAATGACTTCAGACCAAATACAGTGGAAACTTGATATAACAGGGATGGTGGGAGTAGAGAAAATGTCCTGTTATATCCGATCCCTGTTAAATCAGAAATGCAAGGAAAGTAAGCATTTGTGGACTAATCCAGCTGTAGTTATTCATGGGTAGTTTCCTTTGCCACAAGTACCCACGAATAGGGGTTTTGGCACCAACTTTCTCCTTGCCTCCTTAAACCACATCAGAAGAGCTTGGTCCACAGCATCTGCATCGGGTAGTCTCATCTTCTTTCGATCCAGAGCAAACTTTCCATTTGAGTAAGCTGCCACTATCTTCTCTCTATCCTTGATAATGGTGTGAATCGACCCTAGTGGAATGTCGAATTGACGATAAATCTCTGCCAGGTGAGCTTGCTTTTTGTCAACAGCCTGGGTTATTTCGTATTTTTTGTCAATTGAAAGGCATTTTCTCTTGCCCTTGACATCGTTGGTGACACATTACGCATGTGTGTTGCTAGGTTTCGGGCTAGATGGAGGTCTGCAGCACACCGCAGCCCTCTCTCGCTTCACACGCTGCGTGTGCTTGCAGTGGCATGGCTTGTGTGGGCTTGCTCCATCTTTGCGTTACTCTCTCTCTCTCTCTCTCTCTCTCTCTCTTACTTTTTACACATTGTAACGAGCCTTTGTCCCTGCTATAACCGGTTGGGCTGCGATGAGGCCCTGTTATTGCCGATAACTTTTAATAGAGATAAAGAGTAGGAAAAAACGGGGATTTTAAAAATCCCTGTTATTATCGGATCCCTGTTATTACTGGGCCTGTTATATATGGTTTCCACTGTAAATGAACATGAGGTGAAATTTATAATAAATCTACAAAATGTATACCATACAGATTATTTGAAACTATTGCTTCATTTACTCTATTTAATAATGAACGTTCTTTTTATTAATGTAGATGTTTTATGCCTCCATTGACATAGTTTTGGTAATTTAGGGGGCAGGCTTCAATGTTACCTGTCGGGGGCCAATCTGAGCTGAGAGGGGTACACAGTCCCTGCAAAAAGACTTACGGTACTCGATGAAAATTCTCCCCGCTTGGAAATCGAACTCAGGCATCAGTGTGTTCTCTTTGTTTGGTCCCAATGTTTTCAAAGATTTCACAAAAGGCAGTGACTGAAGGAAAATATGTTTTTTTCTCCCTACCAACTGAAAATGTTTAATGTGCCCACGTGCTCATATGACCTTATGCTGCTGGGACCGCTGTAAAATACTTACCAAAACCCCCCCCTGACCTTGACCTACGGTACTGTTACTAAGAATAACATACAAAGAAAAGGAGGGGGAGAGATGTGAAGGATGATAGACATTTGTTAAAAAAAAGAAGCTACAAACCACACCAGAGCACTCACCAACCACCCGCCCAAGCAAGCGCAAAAAAGGTATAACTTAAATGTGACAAGTAGAGAGTTGGACCTCTTTATGTGCTTTTAAATCATCCAGTATACAGGATACTGAATAAAATTGTAACCTTAAACATCACAGCTACCAGCTTCATTGTCTGCTGGGGTAAAATAAAATTATATTGCAGTCGAAATGATCTAATACAGCCACCCTTTTTTGAAGAGAAAAATTGTTGTCTCTTTTTTTTTGGGGGGGGGGGGGGAGGTGGAGAGTGGAAAGTAACTGTTTGTACAGATATTGTCTTGTTTAGTTTTAGTACTAGTACGAGTTTTACGGCACTTGCAACACAATAACGTCATACACGTGCCGAAGAATAGATTATGTGTTACAAGAGACTAACATACACTCATACACAAAAAAGAAGGAGAGATAAGTACAGATTGTGATAGGAAAGAAGGAGAGCAAAACGCACCAGAGCACCCGCCAACCACTCCACTGATTGTCTTGAAGAGGTGGCTGATTGAGCAAGTTTGAGTTTTAAAAAAGTTTTAGTAGAGGTTTTATGGCGCTCGCAACTGCATAAGGTTATATGAGCGCCAGAAGATTAGAGCTGTTACAAGAGAGTAATTAAACAATTAAAAAGATGCAGGGGAGATAAGGACGATAGATGTTTGATAGGAAAGAAGAAACAAACCACACCAGAGCACCCGCCAGCCACCCACAAGTTTGAGTTAAACTGTAGTTGTAAGTGTAACGCATGAAGTTACATAAAGTTAAAGCAAACTGTTGAACATGGATACACTATATAAATTAAGTGTAAGAATAAAATTTAATGAGAAACAACAACCCTGGCTAGATTTAATCCGTCTTTTTTTATTGTGTACATGGAATTACACTGTACAGACTCCAAGACAAAACAAGACCAAGTGTAACCTCCTGAGCTCAGGTAGGACACACATATTTTCAAAACCATAATAAATAATAATAATAATAATAATAATAATAATAATGAGGACAGCACTCCAAAAGGGAAAGAGATCACATTACAAATTAATGAGCTAAGAAGCAATCATCACCAAAATCACATCACTAGTTACGAAAATATTTGTTACGAGAACACTCACTTTCATTTGCACTTACACCACAGTTCACACTCTCCACACTCCTGTCATCCCCTGAATGTAACAGCCCTTGCAGGCGGTTGGTAGGCTAGGTGCTTCTGGTAGACTGTTCTTCTTTCTCTACCTACCCTGTTCTGTTTGTCTTTCTTGTTTTTCCTGCACTAAAGGCCTAAGACTGTTCTTGTGTCAAGGAGCTTTCTTTTTTAACTGAAAGTTAAAGGAGCCTTTCCCAAGAACAAAAATTATTGCACTTTAAAAAACACAAATGGTTTTACATCCCTGTCACCAACATAATGTACTAGAAGGCAGGCAATTTCAATCCTATCAAGTGTCGAACAGGGTCATGTGGTATAACTATAACCTCCAGTGAAAAGACAGGGGGATATATATTGATAAAACATCTTTGCTAGGTGGGAATCAAACTCTTTACAAATATTAGATCCTTTGCATGTGTAAGGTGGAGAACCTAACCATTACACCGCAGACATTTAATGCCTAAAAAGAGTGTCAGAGAGAGATAAACAGGGATGTACAAGTTAATAGGCCCATAACTCAGTCTTACAGTTTACAGAGAAGAGGTAAAAATATAAATCTATTGTAAGTTCATGGTACAGTACTATAAAGGTTCAAAGCCCCTAAAAGATTCATCATCATTATCATCATTAAGAACTTCTTAAAAAAGCAGGACCCCCTAATACCGTGTCTACCTCCATGATACAACTGAGCCAAATGGGTGGAAGGAGAGTCTAGAAATCTCTCCAAACAACCCAAATTCAAGAACACCCTGTTGAGGATTCAATGCAAGGTCATCCACACTGTGTTCCAAGTAGATGTAAACTGAGGTAATACTACTAGCACACCCTGTTGTAAGTTCATAAACATCAGCAGGATGTCCCATGAGTCAGAGTGGCTGGGACAATTCCAGTTTTGAGTGACAAAACAAACCTAACAATGTTTTAACAACCCATGCAAATATAATATCTGAAAACAAGAAACAAATTTTTGAAGTCTTACTGCACAACCAACTGATATAAATTATATATATATATATATATATATAGATCCAAGCCTAATAATAATATAATAATCTATCCAAACCGGGGTCTGCAAAGTAAAATGAGAAAAGTAAAAATAACTTCTTTAACGAAATAAATCAAGTCTTCTAAAGGCGACGATACATTCATTACCCTGCCCACAACCTGTAAACTTGCAGAAATCAGATCATCATCCAGACAGCTCACGAATTAGCTTCATGTGAATAAATTAGAATAAATACATTTATAACTATAACATTTTAAAATCCGTCTGAGATGCGAGTCTGATAACATAATAACACATCGAAAATTGTTTTAAAAGAAATGCTTTTGGTGTGGTTGATTAGAGAGCAAAAACAACCCTGAAAGATTTTAAGAAAGGATGGGATAAATAAAAAGAAAATCAAGCAAAAAAACAGAAACAGATTTTTCAGTTTGTGCTGAGGAGTATAAATAAGAAAAGCTCACTAGCTTTCTACTTTATACCATTATAAATGCGAGATGAAAATTATATCAACCTGCTCTTTTCATTTCTTTCAGATTGGCCATGTTTGATTTAATTGAACTCCACTGTATCTGAACTTAAAATGAAATGCATGACTCAAGTGATAGAGACATAAATAAAAACAAACAATGGACAAGTAACGGGTGAAGCAGGACGAAAAGTTATCTGACGTACCCTCCGACTTCCATCCGCCCAATACGACAAAAAAGCGGTGAAAACTGAGAGGACAAAAATATAATTATAATAATAATGCTTTGGCTTTCCGTTAAAAAAAATTAAAAAATCTATAAAGTTTGGGCAACTCTTCTTCCGTGTTTGTACAAGTAAAACACCCTACCTGACATGATGTCACACAAACAAGTCATTTCAAAGGCAAACCACTGGGCCCAACAGTAAGAGTAAGAGAAGAGAAAAAGACAAATAGAGTATAGAGGGGAGAGATGAAAAACCCAGGAGTAGCCTACACCAAGAGTTGCACCTCATGTTTTAGTTTTAGTAGAAGTTTTACGGCGCTCGCAACTCCATAAGGTCATATGAGTGCCAGACGATTAGAGGTGTTACAAGAGAGTAACAAACATAAAAAAGAAGAAGGGAAAACAAAAATGATAGATATTAGATCGGAAAGAAGGACCAAACCACACCACAGCACCCACCAACCGCCCGCACCTCATGTTTATGCTCATCTGAGAGTGGACACTCACAAGAGGTATTCTACCACTACACAAAATATGCATGCCACAGATTGTAAATGTTTCTTTAAAAATTTTTAGTAAGAGTTTTACTGCACTTGCAAAACAATAAGGTCATATAAATGCAGAAGATTCGACTAATTAGAGGAGTAACATGAGAGTAACAAACACAAAAAAAGAAAGGAGGAAAGATAACGAGAATAGATGTTTGATAAGAAAGAAGAAGCAAACCACACCAGAGCACCTGCCAACCACCTGCTGAATACTTCACATCCCCACCAACACAACGGAGATTGTATCAAAAGCCAGCTGTTTTTTCACCCTGCAGTGTCAGAGCAAACCCTGGTAGAGTGGGGTATAGGCTAACACAGCATACACTTTTCAGTAAAATGATCAGAATGAGAAGAAAAGAAAAAAGTGAAAAGAGTACAAGTTTAGCACGTCTTAGACAACAACGAAGTCACAGATCCCTCTCTCAGTGTCCACAGATCTTTGCTAACAACCAACAGTCTCATCAATTTATACAAAAAGGTAACCCCCCCCCAAATTATTTATTTGCACAATAGCAAGAAATATTAGAAGAAGTGGCATTTAACAACAGATAAAAACCAGGAGAAAGAAATGCTGAGTAAGCAGTTTGCAACACATTCCCCAGACATAAGCCAAGCCCATAACAGAGTAATGCACAGTACAGTCAGACCTGCACATGTACTAATGGCCACCTGTAAACGACAATCACCTGTACAGCTACAAACAAGTACCTTCCACATTCCCTCATCAAATCTTGAGTTTCTTCTTTATAATGTGAGGCATCGTGGTGAAACCAGGCGCTCGTCAAAATATTGAAAGGGAAGAAAACAGCATTTTTCTTCCCACTTGGCAATTTTTATTGAAATTTTTGTTTTTTGGCTTCACACCTTATATACATGTACATTTAAAAACAAATTCTTGTGTGGATTTTACAGAAAAGCGTAGATTAATGGCACTAAAAAAGTAAATTTACAGTTTCCATGGATCCTCCAGCTTTGGAATTCACCAAACTTTGGCGGCCATTTGCTCGCTAGTTTTACATCCGAAACCAGGTGAAACCCACCTCCTTCAATCCAAAATATCTCCACTTCTATTGAAGATAGATGGGTTGTTTTTTCAGCGAAAACAAGACAAATGAACAAGCTTTAAGGAGATACCAATAACCCCCTATGCCAAAAAATTGACGAGCGCCTGATTCTACGACGTCGTTACACATATATTATATTATTCATGACATCGTCCAAGACGTCCACCTGTCTAAGACAACCATGTTTGTCCTCAACAATGGGTGGGCGTCTTGGACAATTTTGACTATACATGTTCTTGCAAACGTAACTCACCTACAAATATCTTTACCTATAGACTCATAAGACCAAATCTTAAACTATGATCTCTAAAAGCCCTATGAAAAGTATGAATAAAAAAAAACACATAAAAAACCACCCACTATGCACCATGGGCCCATATAAAGTCAGAATCGTTTTAGTTTAATTAAATTGTTGCTGGAAAAGTGAACACCTCCTCCACCCCCAGCCCAACGCACACACCTTCTTCAACACATCTCTGCATTAAATATATATACAAACAAGTGAAAATAATAAAGCAATGAATATAATGAATGTATACAGTATACAAAAAGAATCCAAAGTTAAACTTTTTCACAGGGCTGATTGTTTCGATTTCAACCCATTTCAAGCAGTTGCTAGTCATAAAGATTAGATCAACACTGCTAGTGTTATGCAGGAGATTGAAAAATTATATAGAAACAGGACATAAGTAAAAAAAAACACAACTGAGTACACATGTAAACTTTTAACAAATTGATTTTTTTAAAAAAGAAGAATAAAATCATTTTAAAAAATTGATTATCATGTGGAGTGGATTTCATAGTTTATCGCATTTACTTTATGTATATCACATCACAAAAGTATTGCTCAAGTAAGACAAGAGAAAGAAGCAAACAAACAAGGCATTGAAAGCCTTCAGAACAGACAATACTTTTGTAACATGGAGAGGGGGGGGGGGGGGACCTCGATCATGGAGGCTTCCTGGTCAACATAGAAGAACGCTTCAACGTCAACAACAATAGAATGTGCACATACCTTTAAAATATATCATGTGTGTGTGAGTCTGCATGTGTGTGTTAGTTTGTGTGTATGTGAATGCAAGTGCGTGTATGCATGCATGTGTAGGCAATATCTTTAACCTGAGCAGGGCATACTTATATGGTCCCTTAAATCATCAGCACACATTACAATTTACACCACTCATGAAAGTAATCGCTACAGATTACACAACCAATCTAAAATACAAGTTCCGAGGGTTAAAAAAAGTGTGACATGCATATAAACGTGACATAAAACAGAAAATCAGAGGAACCTAGAGATAATGCAGATTTGAAAAAAAAAAGAAGAAAATTTCAATGCAGTCTGTATCCAACAAAAACATGATATAAATGCTCTTCAACATGTCTGCTTACCCCAAAAAACCCATAACAAAAACGAGCAAAAAAAAAAAAAAAAAAAAAAAAAAAAAAAAAAAACCAACCTGTCCCATCGCTCCTGTCCCTCAATTTCACCTAATCCAGTCCCAACAAACTTTTTGGGGTAACACAAACACAGAATCTGATGATTAGCAAAAATGATTGAATGACTTTGTTGTGAAATCTTGCAGTTTTCTTGTTCTCTAATCACTATATTTACAAAGGATACCAAAATGAGGTATATTGAATAAAACCATAAATGTATATATAGAACTCATTGGATTGGAACTTAGTTAAACAAGGGAACAAGCATAAAACAGTTTTGAATGTTTAAATTTCGAGATAAAAAACTGAGGATAAATAACTGCTCAAGTCTGACATTTATGCATCTGTATCAAATATTAATTAACACCAGCTGCTTTTTAATGACTTTTTTTCAGTTCGCAAAATCCTCCAACAGACTCTAAAATATTGTGGCAGTTTTGAGCTTATCCATTATAAAAGCTAAAAGTAGAAGAGCATCTTTTTCACAAATTGGATGGAGAAATATATATATATATAAATATGAATACGTCATGAGACTGAGACAATTTATTTGCAAATTAATAGCTTTGTGTCATCACATCACAATATTATAATTGTTTAAGAAAACTTTGTTCAAAAAGAGATCAAACCACTCCGACAACTGATTGGAATGTTCCATACATGATGAAAAGTCAAACATCTCTGCACTAGGATTACCAATCGTCTTCATCTAAAAAAAAAATTGTGCGTAGAAAGTCAATCACTCATTCAAAGCAAAAAAAACAAACAAACAACCCCAAACAAACTCCAAATACTCACATACATCTTGCTGAGGTTACAATAACCAAACTTATCACATTTCCTATCATATTTTGAAAATGAAGTATATGAAGACAGGAATGTTCCCTTCTAAAGGCATCACATAGACATTGAAAAATTTTGAATCTTTCTAGACTATGAACGTAAAAGAAAGACAAGGTGATGTCAAGAACATCATCCCGATCGTTCATCAATGTCATATGTCAGAATATGAGGTTTTCAGGAAAAGTAAAAATTTAGTTTTAATTCGAGCAGAACATTATGTCAAAACAATATATTTAATTTGTCTGAATTCTTCATTATCTTAAGAAGGGGAATGAGACACGGATCAATAGATGCGCCATGTCAAATTCTACAATATACTCGATTTTCATTTTTTTCTCAACATTTTGACAGACCAGACCATCAATGATTTATTTAGCCTATAGAGGCACCAGCCATCCATGTCCAGGTGCTGTTTTAGCCTAATTTGACCCTAATTTTCCAGGCAACAATATTAAATGACGTTGACAGTAGAAAGGTAACAACAACTGTCATTCAAACAAAAAACTCAATAGGAAACAAGCAATACTTTTTGGTCTCAGCGTTCACAAGATTTCAACTTGGCACTAGGTCAGCAACAAAAAAAAAGAAAGAAGGGACAGAAAGAAGAAATGGTACAAAAAGTAAATATCACTTACTGGCCAGGTCACTCTACAACAATGCGTCACACAAAATATGATGAGCTAAAGGCAAAGGAACTCAAACGGTCATGAGATAACAGTCAAACCTGCTCTAGCGACCACCTATCCAAGACAATTGCCTGTAAAAATAAACATTTCCAACCTTGCATTTGTGTAAAAGGGACATCTGTCTAAGATGACCACTTTTCACCTCAACTATGGATTGTCGTCTAGGACAGATTTGACTGTATAAATTTTAAAAAATTTAAATATCTATTTACAGAAAGCTATGGACCTATGACAACGTATAGTTTAAAAGAGTGAAAGTGTTTATTTCTTGTCATATATACCTCCCTGAAGGCTTATACGACTTCAGGATAACTCGCTTGCTCATCCAAAGTCACTATTTTGGTCCCTCAGTGGACATACACCGATGCAGCTTCTTAGGCTCATACCAGTAACATTAACATATTAATAATATTCTGACTCTGCTGATTTCTAAACACCCATTTGCAGGGGGGTAAACTGAGGAAAATAAGGTAAACTATTTTTTCTAAGGATACAACATTCTACTACTTCTAGCCGACACGGCCCGGAATCCAATTCACAACTTTTTTTTATTACAAGCCATATTGCTCTTCTAAGTCAGAAACATATTATATACATAGAGCTCTAGGTAACACAAAATTATAATAATGGAACAAACAAAATCTTTGAAGTAAAACAAAAGGAGGATAAAAAAATATTTGTGCAATACAAGCATGCATTGCACATAAAACTGTCAAAGGATTTTAACAAAAACTTATGTTTTTCTTCCAGGTCATAAAACAAAACACAAAACCCAAAAATGCGTTGTCACCTAGAAATGTTACCAAACCATATATACGGTACATATTCTCTTTTGAACCTTAAAGTGGAAAAGTGTCACTGCCTTACAAACCATCCTTTTATTTTACATCATGGCTCCAACATTGACACTCCTTTAATCAAATTTTCTCTTGGATGACAATATAAAGCTGATTATTTTTGTGACACAGAAAAGTAATCCAGAAGAAGGCAAAAGACGAAAAAATCAGTGGAGTACATTAAAGATCCCGGAATGTAGAGATGGAAATATGATAAAAAATTATAAAGACAAAAAAAAGTGTCGTTCCAATTTGTGAAATATTATTGAATATTGGGGACAAAAATACCACTGATACCACAGCAGTTTTCCTTTAGTTGTGAGTGTGAACCTGTGAACAGCGAAGCTCACACTTTGGTTGTTAGAGAACAACCATTTTTTTAAAATTAAAAATTTCTGGAAAAGTACCTCGTTTATCTCTATTCTATGCAGATCCATTTAAATGAAGCAACACAGATAGAACTCATTTTCAAAAAACGTTTAGAACCAAAACTAAAAGTAAAGACAAACAAAGAAAAAATGGTTAATCCATGTGCTCATCAACAGAAAATTCTCACAAACAAGAAGCTAGGGAACAACTCAGGGAAAAAGCAGCTTTGCATGCATGAACAACACTATATTTCTGCATGTATCAGCTCGCCCGAAATGTACAGAAGATGTGTTTTTAAAAAAGAACCAACAAAACAATCCCACCCTCCCACTCAAAAAAACAACAACAAAAAACAAAACAAGAACACAATATTGATGACTTAGATCTTTTAAAATTCACTTCAAGTCAAGCAGCATTTTTATTGTTTCATTTAGCAAACAGTAGTGCCCGCTACTCTACTGTCAAGAAGACCAAAATAAGAAAGCTAATTGCTTTCACTCTCATCAAACAATCTACAGTCGGGCATGGATAACTTGTGCATTTCAGGAACTGATAAATGTGAGACATTGCAGTAAAACCAGGCGCTCGTCAAAATAATGAAATTGAAGATACTGGTATTTTTCCGCGTTTGGATAATTTTAATCAAGTCTTTGCTTTTTGGCTCAACACTTTTTATGTCAATTTAAAAACACATTTCTGCATGGATTTTACTGAAAAACATTGATTAAAGGCACACAAGATGTACATTTTCAGGTTCTAAGCACTCTCAAAGCTATGTAATTCACCAAACTTTGGCGCCCATTTTCTCACCAATTTTACCTCCTTCAATAGCAAATATCTCGACTTCCATTTCAAGAAAGACGGAGATTTTTTTATTGAAAGATAGACGAATGAACAAGCTTTTAGATGATACCAATAACTCCACACGCCCAAAAATTGACGAGCACCTGATCCCACCGCGTCATGACACAAATGCATTTGACATATCCATAATTCTGACTAAAAGATTACCAAAAATTATGAGAAATCAGTTGGGGAATGGAAAATTGTACTACCTATTCTTCATGATTTCGAGTTTCCTGCAATTGTGTTATCTGCGCGTAACTGTACCTGTACTTTCTACAAACTGCCCCCCCCCCCCCCCCAACCACTTTAACAGAACAAGTGTGATGGGAACAATGGTACTGATTCTTAGTGGGAATGAAAAACATGGTATAGTAAATAGTTATTGTATCTTATACTTATAAAGCAAGTATGTAAAATGTAGAAATATCAAGAGAAAAAACCCCCCAAACATCACAAGAGCATGGCCAAGGAGCTGACATGGATATCACTCAGCTATAAAACATCACTACTTACACCTCTTATTGCACGAAAAAGTTGGCACAGCCCATTCATGGTCTCAGAACAACTTCAATGACCTACACTGCTGTAAGCTGACAAAACGCCTTTTCAAAAAAAATTCACAGCAGTTTTGAGATAAAGACGCCTTTTGTCCCCATAACCATTAAAAAATAGCGTTCTTCTGAAATCTGAATTCTTATTTATTAAAAAACTAATCTGTTTCACTTTGATTTTTTAAAACATAAGTAGGGTAGCTGACCACGCTTTCGATTTAACAAATGTTTAAAAACTTGGCGCCAAAATGAAAAAAAAAGAAGGCATTTTGTCAGTTTACAGCAAAACAATTTGTTGATGCTATCATCAAACCATTATCATTAGTAGAGGGTTTTACGGCGCTCGTAACTGCATAAGGACATATGAGCACAATTAAACCAAAATAACTTAATATTATGCATACTACTACCACATTATGTATTCATTGAACCAATATCAACAGGTTGACAATGATATACATTAGACAATTCAGACGCCATGTTCATAGTAAGCCGAGAATGTTTCTGAGTGTTTTAGGGTCTGCTGGAGTAATAATAGTTATAAAGTGCATAGAGCATGCTGTAATAGAATGAATATGCCCTGTGTAAATGCAATTATCATAATCATTAACACAGTATCTTGATTTAAACGATACTCTGCAAAGTGAAACAACTAATAAAACTTCTGTTGTTTTAAAAAAACAAACAAACATGATGGGCAACATAAAAACTAAGGAAAATACTGAAAAATGAAAGGGGAGCAATGGACCTAATCTTATAATAGCCGTTTAAACTTTCTGTATATATATTTGAACTTTCTAATAAACCTCGTATTCTGCAAAATTTCTTTAATACATCAACTATTTCTGATGCACAATAGTTTCAGCTTCATACCAAAACAATGTAGCCTATCAGCTTGCTTGCATGCCAATTTGATCATTTCATATGTTCATGTAAGCAAACTTTAAATACCCCCAAAAAACTTCCAAAGTTAAAACATTAAAACAAATTTTTGTTTTGCTTCAACAAGTGCACATGTAGATCTACTGGAATCCGGTAGTAATAAGGAAAAAATTTTTTTTAAAAAGTTTTGGACCTTATCCCTCAATTTAGACATGGGTTTTCAAAGACAGCTCAAGCCATCTGCTGTATAGAAAAGCACTTACCTAGAGAGCAAATGAAAGTCATGACTGAGGGATTCAGTGATGTTTAACAAACTGTTACTTCTAAAGGAAAATTTCTAATACTCTGTAGCACTTTCAGTGAATATCTTTACCTGGGGATTGAATGGTATATCAATATAAACATTACTCTTCAAGAAAAGCCTTACATACTCTGGTAAACATTCAACCCTGCAACCCTAGTCACTTTTCTAAGTGCCACCCTCGGACAGGATGTGTTCACTAACACAGTGTGCACATGACCCAACATGTCAAAATCTTGAGCCAGGACATCATTCAAAACTGAAACTCTTAAGTTAGAGAACAAAAAATACTCGCGGGGGAGGGTGTGTGTGTCTTCCCTAGTAAAGACTATGAGGCATGTGAATAAAAGATTTCGTCTTTGATGAAGTCACATCATTGGCACTAACCATGATCCTTGTCTCTCCCAAAACACATCAATAGTGAAGCACACAGTCTCCTCCAACACACGACTCAGCTCTGACACAGCAGCATGGAAGGCATGCAACGCACACAAACACACACACACAACATCATACACACTTGTGTCCAACAACAGCAGAGTAACAGAAGAACACATACACACAGACACATCCAACTCGCATATCGAGGATGTCCACTACCGGAAGGTTTCCTCGTCGCTGTCCAGTAAATTATTGCGAGTTCTAGTGAGAGTGGTCTCCTCTGTGTCAGATCTGAAGAAGAAAAAACAAAAAAAACCAGGGTTGTACTTAGGGCTCAGTATCAATAACACACCTTCAACAAACAAAACAAATGTTCTGGAGTCTAATCAGAAAAAGACATTACGCATCAGTTTGTCTTCTTTCATTCAGAAAAGAGACGTTCACTGATACAATAACAGTCATATCGTGCAAGGATAAAGGAAGAAAAATAGACAGAAACAAGGCTGTGAAATAAAAGAAGAAAGCCTTACCAATTACATCCTGCAACAACCTACCATTAAGCATCACTGCAGCGCAAAATATGAATGCACATCACACCACCACACTTACACACACTAGCCATTTGAAAGCATACATGATCATCAACAATTGATTTTTTTTCCTCTCTCACATTAGCCACATCACCATGTACATAACATGAGCTAAGAGTACGATTATGGAATACAAAGGTGAATACAAATCTTTTTTTTTTAAAGATTGTCTGGAAGGCATAACTGGCAATTTAATCTTTTAAACTATCCCTCCTCTGTTCTTCTCCATCTCTCTTTCCCTAACACCAAATGACTACTACAGAGTCAATGTGCTTTCCTTCAATTCGAACAATCAGGTAGTTGGATAGTACCACGGATAGGTCTTAAACTACTCCTCTTTTGTTTCTGACTGTCTTGCTTTCTACCAGTGCTAAACAGTTGTTATCGAGTGGATGCGCTTCCACTTTCTCACATTCAAACAAAAAGACTTTTATAGTGGTAAAAATGACACAGTTCCTGTTGGAGTAAGAACGACAGATTTCTGTGTCTTCCACAAACTTATTTCAGAGAGGGTAGGCTTTCTGCTACACTGAAAATTTGTATCTCCAGGTTAAGAAGGTGCAGTGCATGGTGCCAAATTACTTTTCCAATTTTCATGTGATAATGTACAACACAGATGCCAGAAAACAAATATGTCACGACGCGGTGGAAACAGGCACTCATCAACTTTTGTGCATGTGGAATTATTGGTATAATCATAAAGCTTGTTCAGTTGCCTTGCTATCTGTCCAAAAAAAATACCCATCTATCTTGAATAGAAGTTGAGATATTTGAGATTGAAGAAGGTTGGGTTGCCTGGTTTCAAAGGTAGAATTAGCAAGAAAATGGCCGCCAAAGTCTAATTATTTCCATAGCTTGATAGTCCATGAAAACTGAAAACTTACATTATTTGCGTCTTTAATCAACATTTTTCAGTAAAATCCACCCAGAAGTGTGTTCTTAATTGGATAACATTGGTGTAAAGCCAAAAAATAGAAATTCAATAAAAACTGCCAATCTGGCAGGGAAATGCTAGTTTCTTCAATTTCACTATTTTGACGAGCGCCTGATTTCACCATGCTGCCTCACAAATGTTGTAATATGAGGGACCATGCTGGAGCTGGCCTACCATCTCCCACTCCAGCTTTGAAATTTGTATAA
>NW_004797464.1:917988-923194 GCF_000002075.1 Aplysia californica | reverse complement strand
CGTTGAGGTCCGAATCTTTGAAAACGGATGATGATCACAAAGGTCGCTTTCACTGACGTGGCCGGAAGAATTGTCCGACCAAGAGACGGTGACGCAGACTGCCGTAAGATCAGACGCAAGAGAGCAAGGCGTCCCGCTGACTTTTCTGTTCACTGTTCACTTCGGGATGGTGAAACAGACGCGCGTTTCTGCTCATGCTGGGGAGCACACAGACTGGTGTGTACGTGCACGTGTGTGTGTGTGTGTGTGTGTGTGTGTGTGTGTGTGTGTGTGTGTGTGTGTGGCCTTTTTACGGATTCGAGATAGGGTTCTTTGTCTCTTGCCTTGCACTGAGATTACACACTCACCAACTATATCCATACTTTTGCAAGCGATGTTTTAAGTGGCAGTGGCAGTGTGTTACACTTTTTTAAAATCATAAATTGTATTTTTTCCCCTCGAAAAAGTTTTAAAAGTTCGCCGTGCCTTATCAAATTGCCCTTCATCATGCATGCAAAAACGCGTGCACTTCAAGGATATCGGACAAAAGAACTTGCGATGCACTCCCTTAATCATCTAATACGACTTGTTCTTGGAACAAAAAATCATGAGCAGATTGCACATTGTTCCCAAGCTGTCAGTTCAAGTCATCGTTCCTAATCCCCCCCCCCCCACACCACTTCTTTAACATTGCCTGTTATCCAGCTTTAGATCCTCTCATAAAGGGCACCTAAAAAGTTAACACTTCAATAGCCACCCGCCTCCTTAATGACCTAAATCATGTTAACAGCAACGTAAAACATTTACAATCAACAAATAGAAACTCACGAGTAGTGAACCTCCTCATCAGAATCATTCAGCATGGAGAGAGCTGGATTGTCTTTGAAATGAGTCTCTGTAGTAAGAAAAAAAGAGTGTAAGGATACGAGTCTCTGTGGTACCAAAAAAGAATGTACGGATTTTCACAACACTTCATGCAGCTAAGAACCAAATACTTGTCCCAAAAAACATTCTGATCCATCTATGTAGGCACTTCAGAACATTCTACAGTTCATCAGGAAACTTTTCATAAGACAAAAGAAAGTGAAAGACAGAGGAGGCATGTTAAAGATCATTTCTTTGTATAGCGAAGGAACGTTCGTAAAGACACAGACACAGCATGCAGAAAGAATAATGTGATTTGGTGGGGGTGTAACCTGGAAAACATTCCACATTGAATGCGAAAAATGGAAAAATGAAACTTTCACCCTAATTCTTTCTAAGAATAAAGCAAAATTGTCATACTTTTTCTTAGGGGCTTAAGATCCTATCAACAAAAGGCACATAAGGCCAGACTTCAACAGACGCCCACTTCTTTAATGATACAAACGGCATTTATTGGTGTGTAACACATTTACGATCAACAATTGCTGCTGTCCTTGATGACATTACTTCCCTTATGTGAATGAACATCAAACAAAGGAAAAAAATAAAGCTCTGCTCTTCATCTGCAGGTGAGATGTGCACAACACTTTTGAACACTACAAGGGATAAAAAAGCAGCTGTCACAATTTTCTATTTTCATTGTCATCTGCCTTGATCTACCGTTTGTCTTGCTCTATTTTGTTTTTGTTTTAGTAGAGGTTTTACGGCGCTTGCAACTGCATAAAGTCATATGAGCGCCAGAAGATTAGAGGTGTTACAAGAGAGCAACAAACATTAAAAAGAAGGAGGGGAGATAAGGACGATAGATGTTTGATAGGAAAGAAGAAGCAGACCACACCAGAGCACCCGCCAACCACCCACACTCTATTTCGTCCTGCAATCTTGTCTTCATTGTCACCAAACATTGATGATTCATTTAAAACAATAGAACAAAGAAAGAATGGCAGTAGTTCACATGACGGCCTGAGAGAAAGACAGTTATTTACAATTCTATTTGTATGATTGCTACCCTTTTTGTCCTGTAGTCTTCGTTTGCTTGTAACTTTTATTGAGTAAACAGCAGACAAACAAATCAGACAAAAAGCGGGAAACGACTTAAGACACAGCAACAAAAAAAAAGAACCGTCCTCTCCTCTCTGACAGGTGGTCATTAGAGCAAGTTCGACTGCAAGTACAAAAACATTCTTAAAACGTCCCTCATCAAACAATGAACTCACCAAACATAGCGTTAGGAGAGGGTGAGTAGACAAAGGCCATGGTGTACAGGTAGAAGTTGAGCAGGCCGTAGAAGGAGACAAACTCGGCCGAGTTCTCGTAGTTGGTGGACAGCTCGGCCACAAAGTTGTCCTGCAGCACACCGCCGCCGAAGCGCATCACCGTGATGGCGATGGTGATGGACACCACGATCACCATCAGAGCCGTCATGAACTTGAGACGTAGATCTGTCAAGAGGTTATAACATACATGGAATCAACTCATTCAATATGGTCACCATCAGAGCCGTCATGAACTTGAGACGTAGATCTGTCAAGAGGTTATAACATACATGGAATCAACTCATTCAATATGGTCTATGTTGTTTAGCATAACTAGATCTTAAATTTTAGTAAGAGCTTTACAGCACTTGCAATACAATAAGGTCATATAGGCGCCGAAGATTAGAGATGTTACAAGAGAGTAACAACCGCAAAAAAGGAGGAGAGATAAGGACAGGAGATGTTTGATAAGAAAAAAGGAGCAAACTAAACCAGAGCACCTGCAAACTACCCACTAACTAAATCAAGTGCTGTGCTACCCCAAGAGACTTAATACAAAACGATCCTTAAAACAGCTGATGGTGCATGTAAAGTAAACACTAAAAAGTTGCAAAAGCCCTGCTTTACTTCACATATTTATCACTCAATTCAGCCAAATTTTAAAAAAAAAGGTGTAACAAAAAAGTGATAGCATAATCTGAGATGCTTCCATTGCATCTCCTTTACAATTGTGTACTGGCATCAGTGGAGCAATGGTGGACCTTGCTGAAGTAGGGGTCGCATGAATATCATAAAATCATTATATACGTTATTAAGAATGAGATGCAATTAAAAAATTTATCTTACAGCTTGTTTTCTCTTAGTCTCCCTAGCGCTTTTCATGAAAAGATGATACAATCCTTGTTTGAGTAAAAGAGAAACACATCACTATGATTTGAGTAATATTTAGAGCGGACAAAAAGCAAGACCAACAAACAGAAACAACGCAGGGAGAGACAAGAAAGGAGAACCTACCAGTGGCACCCTCCCCCCCCCCCCAAACTACCCGCTCGATACCCCAGTCTCAACATACTTCTCTCATACCAGAGTCAGAGCGGTACATAACTTAAAACTTTGAAAAGGGGCATTATAACTTTAAAAATTTTTTTGAAACCAACCAAACAAAAACAAAAATGAGAGATGAACTCACCAAAGTAGGGCATAAGCCTAAGCTCTGCATATGCCCGCACCAACAAATACAGAAGGTACAACAAATAGAAGCCTCCGACCACAAAGAACATGATCTTGAAACCCTGAAATGTAAAACAAATCAAATGAAATCTTGTTTTTGTATGAGTGCACATACTTTAATGTTAGTAGCCTACTTAATAAGACATCTGATTTTCAAATTTACCAGTTAACTTCAGGTGTCAGCTTTTACTCAAAGTCAAGCATCCTGAATTTTAGAAATAGACGAAACATAGCCACAGCTACGATGAGAGACCACTTTCCATGCACAGTAAAGTGTCCATCAGTATCAGAGTCTGGCATGATACCACCAACTATGGAAACAGAGTGCCAACTCGGTGGTAACAGCGCACTTATCAACCACTTGACAAGAGTCATCCCAACAATAGGGCAAAGTGATGTTTGTTGGGGTTTTTTTTTTTGTTTTACCGCGAGTTTTACAACATTTGCAACACAAGTATGTCATGTAAGTACCGTATATTATAGGTGTCACAAGAGAGTAATAAATACAAAAAAAGACAGAGGAGAGATAAGGACAACAGATATTTGACAGGAAAGAAAGAACAAACCACATCAGAGCACACGCCAAACACTTTCAGAAAAAGTGAATGGGTCTCTTCCCAGAGAGATTAGCCTGTCCTTTTTGGGAAGAGGCCTATTCACTTTGTCCGTAGATAATTAGATGTACATAAGGACCGCTAATGTGATGATCTGCTCAGATGTACATAAGGACCGCTAATGTGATGATCTGTTTCTCTTTTTCTTTCTTTTTTTTTTGTAAGTGTTTTACAGCACTTGCAACTGCATATGGTCATATGAACATGCGGGACACATTAAACATTTTCAGTTTGGAAGGAATTTTGAATTTTACCAGGGTGACGGCCAAAGCCTACTCTTATCGGTCTTAGGACCATCAAGGGATCATTAACATGCAACTTGCACACGAGACCTCTGAGATTTTTCATCTTTATTCGAGAAGGCTAGGTGTTAGATCTTTCCTACCATAAGATCAGGGGTGTGGCTGAAAGACAGCAGTAAGAAGAAACCAAGGAGTAGCAGTAGAAAGGCTCCAAAAAGAGTCAGGAGCCTAGTGTGGGCCCTAAAATCGAAATTAAACAGCTAAGAAACACAATCATCATTACTTTCATAGATTCTCACAAGCATTTTTTATTCTAATTTAATATACCATCATCATCATCATCATCGCCATGACATTTCTGGATTCAGCCACCTTTCTCAAGGAGAAACATTGACATGGGTGGTTGGCGGGTGCTCTGGTGTGGTTTGCTCCTTCTTTCCTATAAGACATCTATTGTCCTGATCTCTCTTCCTTCTTTTTTATGTTTGTTACTCTCTTGTAACACCTCTAATCTTCGGCACTTATTGGTTGCAATTGTAGTAAAACTCTTACTAAAACTAAAAGAAGCATTTACAGCAGCAACAACTTACAAGGGTTTTTCTTCCTTCAACCATAACAATGTCTAACAATCGAGTGTCATATACGTAACTAACATCTTGCATCCATAAAAACAGGACAAGGGAGAAAAAAAATTTTAAAGAAAAAAACAGAACAAGTCTCATCCCTGACCCTTGCCATGGCCCGAAGCCCACCCAACTGACCTCAAAGTTGGTGGTGTCTAGCCTGTAGTAAAACGTGGGGTCCTGCAGCTCATTATACTCCTGCCACGAGGCCAGGGTGACTGCACACAGCCAGATCAGGCCAACGATGATGATCTTGGGCAGGTAGAACTTGACGAAACGACGGTCCGTCTGAGGGGAAAAAGGGGAGGGGTGGGGGATGGAAGCAGAGCAGGTGGAAT
>NW_004797464.1:896674-916975 GCF_000002075.1 Aplysia californica | reverse complement strand
ACAAACAAGAAGTAAAAGAATAAGAAGAATGACTATTACACTATCGATGAGGAAGAGCAGGAGGAGGAGGAGGATGAAGAAGAAGAGGAGGAGGAGGAAGAACACACAAAACAAGAACTAGGAGAAGAAGTAAAAAAATAATGACAAGAAGCAGAAGAACACTGCATGCAGCGTCTCGAGTCAGCCCCCTAAGTCACCTCACTCACCTGCCTGACGCTGTGGTAGATGCACAACCAGAAGAGAAGCAAGGCACTGAGGAAGGAGGCCTGGAACAGCCCGTCCAGCATGCCCGGCAGCCAGCTGTTCACCAGGAACGTCAGGGGGAAGATTGGGTCTGGGAACATACACATGGGCAGAGAGCGCCGTAAAACCTCTACTAAAACTACAGAGAGAGAGATGACGAGTGTTTCAGGACAGACGGGCTCTGCACACAAACACATACACAAACACACATATATATATACCCACTCACACACACACACAAACATATTATATACCCACTCACACACATATATAATATTTATATATATAAATATATACTCACACACACACACACACACACTCACACACAAATGGAGGGAGGGATGGATGGAAGGAGGCTTTTTCTCTTACTGTTGAAATTCATTTGCTTCATTGGGACAAACCCAAATATCATCTTAAAAAAAAAAAGTAACTAAATATTACACTAAAAGTCTAGTCTAGTCTTATCTTTTTTAATGTGAAAAGATGAGCTCCACGAGCTCTCACAAGAGCAAATTAATTTCTTTCAACAGAAGATGTCTACTCGGCAGCACTTGCATAGAAAACCTCTTCTTACCATTATGGAGAAGCAGGAGAGGCAAAAGTACCGACATCCATTTCTGCTCTATGGACCAGTCCCGAAGGGAAAACTTGCGCAAGCTATGAGCAAACCAACACTGAGGGGAAAGGGGGAGAAAAGGGAAACATGTTTAGTCTTCGTCAGAGTTTTATGGCACTTGCAACACAAATTGGTCATATAAGTGCAGAACATTACAGGTGTTACAAGAGAGTAACAAACATAAAAAAGAAGGAGGAGAGATAAATATGATGGATGTTAGATAGGAAAGAAGGGGGAAACCACACCAGAGCACCGCCAACCACCCACAAGGAAATATGTGAGAGAAGTTTCAAGATCTGGCACACCAACATAAAAAAGTCTGAAATGATATACATGGGAACATCGGGTGACCAGTGTTTGTTCTGTTATTACACTTGTTTGCCAACTTTTTCAAAACCCAGTCAGAGACATCCAATGTTAGAACCTCAGATCCTGTAACAAAGAACAAGATTACATCAGGTGGGGCTGGTTTTAGCGTAGCAGACTTAAATGCCCTCTTAAATTCCCTAATCGGAGACAGTCCTGGGAAATCTGTAAAAGTTGACAAACCTGTTTAATTGTGAGACATCGCGGAGAAATTGCAACACAAGTAGGTCATATAAGTACCAAAGAGAAGAGGTAATACAAGAGAGTAACAAACATTTTTTTAAAAAGAGGAGAGATGAAGATGATAGTAGTGTGATAGGAGAGAAGGAGCAAACCACATCAAAGCACCCGCCAACCACCCAGGAAGTTACTCCGAGATGGCGATTGTTTAACTTTTAATTTTTTTTTCTAAAACATCTACACAACAAAACACATTTCGCAGTGTTTAGAGGATGAAAAGAAAAATGAGAAATTCCATTTAAAAAAGTAGTTTGTTTGATTTTTTAAAAAGTAAATGAACACATTTAGCCGTCATTTAAAGCAGATGGAACAACAGAGGGAAAGAAAAAATGTGCTTCTTACTTCAAAAAGTAAGAATCAGCATTAAGTATACATGTGTTTGCTTAGATAAGAGAATAAATTCTGTTGGAAAAGATGTGGATACATGCAATGAAGCAATGAATACAATGCGCCACAAATCTAAGTTAACCCTGAGACATGATGCTCTCAAAGCAACACAAATAGGAAATCAGATACGAGTGCTATTTTCTAACTTAAAAAACAAACAACAACAAGCGATTATATGTCTGTAAATAATACTGGTGTAATAAACAGTCTTTAATAAACACCAGATTTCCATCCCAATTCAATCCCACAGATTGATTTTTGTTCACTAGATGACGAATTAATTTCCAGTGGCAGGACAGCAACAGATGTTGCAGAGTGCATTTCTGTACTAAAGGTCATAGATGATAAATATAGGAGAGGTAGAAACTCACATAGTCATTACAGTTGTAAAGGAATGTGAAACCTGAGAGAGAGAGAGAGAGAGAGAGAGAGAGAGAGAGAGAGAGAGAGAGAGAGAGACAGAGAGAGAGAGAGACAGAGAGACAGAGAGAGAGAGAGAGAGAGAGACAGAAAGACAGAGAGAGAGAGAGAAAGAGTGGGGAGAGAGAGAGTGGGGAAAGAGAGAATGAGATAATGAAAGACAGAAAGAGAGAAAAGAAGAAATAAAGATAGATAAAGAAGAGAGAAGAAGAGTGGAGCGAGTGAGAGAGAGACAGGGAGATAGAGAGACAGAGGGAGAAGGGAAATGAAGGGAGAGAACGAGAGAGAGAGAGAGTTAAAGGGAGATAGAGAGAAAGTGTAGGAGAGATGAGGGAGAGAGAAAAACAAAGGGAGTGGGAGAGAGGGGAAGAGGAAGAAAATTCGACGTGTTGAGATGGTGGTTGAAGGAAGAGTGTGGGGTAGACGGATAGAGAAAGGGATAGAGAAGAGTGTGGAATGAGGGACAGAGAAAGGGACAAAGAAAAGGATAGAGAAGAGCGTGGAGTAGAGGGATAGAGAAGAGCGTGGAGTAGAGGGATGGAGAAGAGTGTGGGGTAGAGCATTTCATCACAAACACTTACTGTTGTCAGAAAGGTAAACACCAGAAAGACAAAGCGAATCCAGATCTCAATCTGGGTGAAGGATGGGTTGTAGCTTTTGAACTGGGGACACAAGACAACGCCTGAACTGAGTATGGCAAGGTGTGTGTTCGTTTTTAGATTTAGTAAGAGTTTTAGAGCACATGCAACACAATAAGATCATATAGGTGCCGAAGATTAGAAGTGTTACGAGAGAGTAACAAACACAAAAAAGGAGGAGAGATAAGGACGATAGATGTTTGATAGGAAAGAAGGAGCAAACCACACCAGAGCACCCGCCTGCTATCTGCAAGGTGTGGGTTCAACATCCATGCTAACTAAGGAAGAGGCCTTAAATCTAAATTCCACCTTTGATAAGACAGAGCTAAGAGAGCAGAGAGCCTTGAAACAACCAAGATCAGGAACGTCTCTACGACGATTCAAACCAGGGCCATCGGCACTATAGTTTGGCATGATACCAACTGAGTAAATTGTGCCGAACAGTGTGTGAAGAAAAGAATTACATTCATTCGCTGTGAACCTGGGTTCCAAGCCTTTTTTCACACAACGTAGGTCATGCTTGAGGTGGTAGCTCAAAGCGGACATCTAACATCTGTGTGGATAGAGCATAGCCATAAAACCCCTCCAGACATCTTAAGCCAACTCTTTATGTGTACCTCACAGAGAAATTTTAATTGAAAAATTGATTTAACACAATAACCACCTCGTGGATCAACACTAACAAAAAGAATGAAAAATGACATGGTTACTCCCATCAAGCTGTACAATCATTATATATCTGTGACATGTAAGTGAGGCCCATGTATGGTTTAGAAATAAATCTGTCCCAATATGCTCTAATCCACTCTTTTGGAGAAAAAAAATCTTTAAAAATAAAGACAAAATGAGAGGGTTCTTTTCCTCACTGTGCATTGCCAGATTCTAATCTCTTCTGAGACAATTGAACTTAGACTGCAAATGGGGATGGGGGTAGGGGGAGGTGCTGAAATAAGCCAGTGCCCTTCTAAAAGATGCTCACATTTCACTTACTAAAGATCCTACATCATAAAACAAATGCAAATAAGCAAATAGAGCTTGTAATCGAGCGGGGATATGCATTATACAAACGCATTTATTATTATTTATCATTATGCCCCCATTGACAGTAAGAAGAAAAGGAGGGGGCTCTCGTCGCCTAGAGGTTAAGGTGTTGGCCTCTCATTCAAAGGTCGCGGGTTCGAATCCAGGTAGCGACCGAAAAATTTTCTTCTCTAAAATTGTCTCCTTTCACCTCCTTTCCTGCTCTCTAGCAATGTTCTGTTGTCTGCTTTCATTTCCACTTTCTGCCCCCACCCCCTTTGCCCCCTCCTCTGGGCTCCTGACTCTTTCTGCAGCCTTTCTACTGCTACTCCTTGGCTCCTCATTACTGCTGTCTTTCTGCCACACCCCTGATTTTCTGGTAGGAAAGATCTACACTTAGCCTTCTCGGAAAAGGGCGAAAAATCTCGGAGGGCTAGTGTGCAAGTTGCGCACGTTCAAGATCCCTTGGTGGTCTAAAATCAATAAGAGTAGGCTTCGGCCGTCACCCGGGCAAAATTCAAAATTTCTTACCAACTGAAAATATTAGGTGTGTCCCGCGCGCTCATATGACCTTATGCAGTTGCGAGCGCCGTAAAACACTTACCAAAAAAAAAAAAAGAAGAAAAGGAAGGACTCACAGTGAGCTTGACATCTTTTAAGGCCAGCTTTGTGACATCAAGGTCATAGACTAATATTTTACTAACTATAGATTGAAAAAACAATTGCAAATATTGCACATTCCCATCAACAGTAATTATAACATTTTACGGACAAATGTACTTGGATCGTTAAAAACAAATGCAATTTGTACACCCCCATCAACAGTAATTAAGAATAGAGGGAATTCAAAGTAAACTTGACATCCTTGGTAGCCTGCTTTGTGACATCTAGGTCATTAACTAATATTTTACTAACTATTGAACTCAGAATGTAAAAAAAAAAAATGCTCATTTTTACACCCCCATCCACAGTAACTAAGAAAAGCGGGAACTCACAGTGAACTTGACATCCCTGATAGCCAGCTTTGTGACGTCCAGGTCATAGAAGACCACAGAGATGAAGTAGTACGTGTAATCCAGGTAGCCCAGATGCATGACAATCAGATCCTCACAGACCGTCTGGGAACAAAAGTTTTCGTAAGAGTTTTACAGCACTTGCAACACAAATAGGTCATATAAGTGCCAAAGATTAAAAGTATTACTAGAGAACATATGAAATTTTTAATAGTTTTAGTGAGACTGTTACAATACTTTCAACACAAATAGGTCATATAAGTGCCGAAGATTAAAGGTATTACAAGAGGAAAATTTTTGTGAGATTGTCAAAGCACTTGCAACACAAATAATAATTTTTTTTATATAGTAGAGGCGTTTGCAACTGCATAAGGTCATATGAACGCCAAGGGGTGGGTGTCAGCAGAGAAGTCTTTACAGGGAATCAGACTTATTCTGCTCACCTCTCTAGCTTCAACAGTGCAAGGTCTGCTTCGACTATCAAGGCACCCCAAAAATAGCAGGTCACAAGAGAGTGACAAACATACAAAAGAAGTAGAGGAAAAATGACAATAGTAAGGATTAGGAAAGAAAAACCAGCAGTTTCCTGTTGTAGATCAGGCACAGTTATGAGCGTGACATGAATCAGCCCATTTACAATTCTACGGTGATTGAACGAGAAATGTCCCCCCTTTGGGAATGGCCTAAAGACACTACAGTCAGTGGCACTGCCCCGGGGGGACAACACAAATAAGTGACATGAGTGCCAAAGATTAGAGATATTACAAAGTGGGGCAGGGAGCAAAGAAAACTCAGCCAGTTAACAGCCCATCAAGTATTTAAACCTGGGTCCTTTGCAGTGTAGTTCAGTAGGGCACCAGTTAAGCTACAATTGCTTTCTCTCGTGATAATGAGGGCAGGACAAGATGAGATACGACAAAAAAACAACTAGAGAAGCTAAGATAATAATAATAACAATAACAATAATAATAAATATAATTTGTATAGGGCATATCCCCGCTCGACAGTAAGCTCTATGTACTTTACACTTCCATTACACAAAAGCAAGCACTTTTAGCTGAGCTGATCCCCCACTGGACTACAGTGCTAATGACCCAGTTTTGAATCCTTGACAGATTGTTTACTGAGTTTTCATGGATCCTTGCCCCACGTTGCTTTGTTGAAAGTGACATGACAAGACGAAGGTGACATGACAAGATGGAAGAAAAAAAAAATTCAAACAAAAGATACAATACAAAAGATGAATTAGAAAGAAAAGATCAACACCAGAAACTTTGATTTGATACAAACAGCAGGTAAGCATGGATATGACTCAAAAATATCTTCAACATTTCTTCTCAAATCTGTTTCCACAATTTAGAACCCAAGGAGACAAACTGTGAGGGAGACAGCGCATCTCAGGAGAGAGACGGATATATACCCGATAAATTATCTTCCTCACGTTGGAATTGAACTCACCCCTTTCCTCCGTTACTGCCAAGAGCTCTCTACAAGCACGCAAAACATAAAAAACAAATCTTTTAAATATTTACTGAAGGTACTGACAACTACACACTCAAGCTAAAGAAAAGTCATGATAGTATCTTGAGCATATATCTTAAAAATTTGATTTACCTTACAGACCTTATAGCTTACCTGCTGTTTGTATCAAAACTAAGTTTCTGGTGTTCAGCTTTTCTTTTCAATTCCTTTTATTGTATTATATCTTTCGTTTGAATTTGTTTTTCTCTCATCTTAGCCTCTTCTGATTTTTTCTGTCTTTTCTCTTCTTGTCCCACCTCCATTATCACTAGAGTGAGTGCTTTTAGCTTAGTTGGTTCCCTACTGAACTAAAGTGAAAGTGACCCAGGTTTGAGTACTTGATTGTTTACTGACTTTTAATGGCTTTGAAAGTGACATGACAAGCATGTTGTTTGTACGTAATGGTTGAGAAGAAGAATGATGGTGTTCAGTTTTCCACTTAAGTGATGTTCAATAGGTATTTAAAGTAAAAACAGAGTTTTAAAGTATACATTCTAAATACTGACATGGCTGCACTTCAGCTTGCGTGTCCGGTTGTGCATATCTGAGCTGAGAGTTGGGTTGTCCGATTCCTGAAAGCTTTGAGCATCCCCGTTGGCACCTCGGATCAGGATCCCCATGCTAAAGTCTTGCTCAAATTTGGAACCTGGAAATTGATCATCCAAAAAAAAAGCTTTAAAAAATGCAACTTGTTATAGATGTGGTAAGTTTAAAGTACATACTGAAGGTAGTGGTGGTGCCTTCTCTGGCAAAGATTTCTCCAAGGTGGACAGGTCTGCTGCATATGCTGCTCGCTGGGTTGCTAAGTCTCTTGTCAAGGCTGGTCTGTGCAAGCGTGTTTTAGTTCAGGTTTCATATGCCATTGGCATTGCTGAGCCCTTGTCCATCACAGTCTTCAGCTATGGTACCTCACAGAAATCAGAGCGAGAACTTCTGGATATAGTTAAAAAGAACTTTGACCTCAGGCCCGGACGCATTGTCAAGGAGCTGAAACTGAGAAACCCAATCTACCAGAACACTGCCTGCTATGGACATTTTGGACGCAATGAGTTCACCTGGGAACAGCCCAAGAAGTTCATATTCTAAGATTCTTGCTGCTTAGTATGGATGTGTCTGGACCAGTATTTTGTTGTGGGATTTTTTAAAACTTGTTTTTACATTTTATTTTTGTACAAGGGGTAGAACATTGGCCATAACTTCAGTAACATCAAATCCAAAATTTTTATTGGTTGTTATTGTTCAATTTGACATTGTTGGAGCTTTAGTAGAGAATTGGTTCTGCATGATTCAGTGATACCCAGCAAAATCATTGTTGATTCACAGTGAATCTTTCTACTTTACAGTACCAACGTGAGATGATTGCGAGTGATCTCAGTATACATGTATGGCTGGAGTGGTAGCATTTTTTAAATGAGTATTTGTGCAAATGTTCAGTGCGATGTGTGATGGATTTGGTACAAAACTGACTAAAAGCCATAATAAAAACTATAAATTAAAAAAAAAAAAAAACATACTGAAGGTTAATAAGAACACAGAAAGAAAGTAAATATTGAATGAATTATTAGTTTCAGTTTTAGTAAGTGTTTTACGGCACTTGCAACACAATAAGGTCATATAAGTGCCGAAGATTAGAGGTGTTACAAAAGATTAACAACTACAAAAAAGAAAGAGGAGAGATAAGGACGACAGATGTTTGATAGGAAAGAAAAAGCAAACCACACCAGAGCACCCGTCAACCACCCACTCACATAGATTAAAAAAGACAGGAACTGTGAGATACAATGTTACATTGTAATCGTGAGCCTAAACGAGTAGAGATAAGATTAATTAACAAAAACTTTTATTCATCTCTCATTAGAAGAAATTAACAGAGCTTTCACAAAATTCTGTAACACAAAAAGTATGGTGCTCTGGCGTCTTTCCTATCAAACATCTATCATCCTTATCTCTGCTCCTGCTTTTTTTGTGTCTATTACTCTTTTGTAAAACCTCTATTGACAAATAAGTCAACAGACTTCATCAGCACCATTCCACTATCTCAGAAATACTAAGTTCTATAAGCACAGTACCTCGTTTTGTGAAATCTTACGTCAAAGATTTTGAGTTTCACATCAGGTCCAGCTTTTTTTAATGCAATTCTTTGAACATCTTGATAACAAATTCGAATAATCTTACGATTTTGACAAAGCAGATAGGACATTTGTTTCATGACGCGGTGGAATCAGGCTCTCATCAATTTGTCTTGTTTTGGATGAAAAAATATCCACATATCTTGCATACAAGTCGAGAGATTATTGTG
The DNA here is from genome assembly GCF_000002075.1 of Aplysia californica. Taxonomy (NCBI): domain Eukaryota; kingdom Metazoa; phylum Mollusca; class Gastropoda; order Aplysiida; family Aplysiidae; genus Aplysia; species Aplysia californica. Next base: position 908,212 of record NW_004797464.1, on the reverse strand, counting down.
AATAAAGGAGGTGGGGGTCACCTGGTTTCATTGGTAAATTTAGCGAGAAAATGGACGCCAAAGATTAGTTATTTCCTCAGCTTGAGAGTGCGTGGAAACTGAAAATTTACATTTTTTTGTTCTTTTAATCAACGTTTAAAAAAAAAGTAAAATCCTCACAGAAATGTGTTCTTGAATGGACATAGAAATGCCAGACATGCAGAAAAATGTCAGTTTCTTCGATTTCATTATTTTGATGAGCGCCTGATTTCAACACGATGCCTCGCATTTGCTTTCTGACCTCATGGTCTTAGTGACTCAAAACGGCCACAAATGTCAGATAGAACTTTGTAATTCTAAGGTAGCCATTTGGTATATATAGGTAAGTAAAGGTAAGACATAACATAAACCACATACCTCTACTTTCAGCAGTGGTGACATGAGCGATGAGCCAAAGCTGTTGGTGAAATGTGGACATTGGCGTTGATCGTAGACGAAATGGGCCCGTCTGGAAAGAATTGTGGAAAAGAAATGTTCACATGTTCATTCCTTCCCAAGAGGTTGAAATGTTTCAGAATGTCTAAAAGTTTGTCTATAATACTGTTCTTTTTGGCTTTTACAAGAGTTTTACTGCACCTGCAACACAATAAGGGCATATAAAAAGCCAAAGATTAGAGGTGCTACAAGAGAGTAACAATCACAAAAAAGAAGAAGAAATAAGGATGATAGACGTTTAATAGGAAAGAAGGCACAAACCACACTAGAACACCTGCCAATCACCAACTGTAACACTGTTTTCTTTACTTTTTGCGAGAAGGAACATGCACTCTAAAAAAAAGTAAAAGAAATATTAATATCAGCCAAATTAGTATCAACCAATAGCATATGATTACTATACTGAAGACCGTGCCGCTTTACAAAACAACGAGATTATCACTCCAAAGCCTTTATCAGGGATGGAAGAAGAAGAAATAGAAGAAGAGGGAGAGGGAGAGGTTTGTTTGTTTGTTTGTTTGAGTAAAGAGAAGCACACCAACACAATAATGGTCATTTAATGTTGGGAAAAAGTAAGATAGACAGAAACAACAGAGGGAGGGAAAGTAAAGAAGCAGGACCTACCAATGGCGCCCTTCAACCACCCAGAGGGAGAGCGAGAGGGAGAGGGAGAGGAAGAAGAGGAGGAAGAAGAGAAGGAGGAGGAGGAGGAGGAGGAGGAGGAGGAGGAGGAGGAGGAGGAGGAGAAGAAGAAGAAGAAGAAGAAGAAGAAGAAGAAGAAGAAGAAGAAAAAGAAGAAGAAGAACAACAACAACAACAACCACAACAGCAACAACAGCGACAACAACAACAACAACAACAACGATCGGCTGCATCACTTACCTGCTTGTTCTCTGGCTCCTTAAACATTGTAGTGCCATTGACAGTGTTGGAATCAATGATGTGAGGACCTGGAGGGTGGAAGTGAATATGCAAGGAAAAAAATGTTTTTAAACTTTAAGACAGGAGAAACGCATTGGATCCCAGCATAGGTGTTTTGTTTCATAGCATGAAAATATATGACCAATAAAGACAAACGGCAAATTATGGGAATCACCTTGCCACAACAGTTTGGTCTCTTATCATTACAGAGGTGCTTCTTTCTTTCTCCCGTTTAAAGTCTTTTCCCTCTCTCCCTCTCCGTCTTCTCTCTTTCTCTCTCGTCTTCTCTCTCTCTCTTTCTTTCTCTCTCTCTCTGTGTCTCTGTCTCTTTTACTTCAGTGTTTCTGTCTATGTGCCAATGATACATTACATAAATATCCTTACAAAAATCTAATATTTTTTTTTATAGTAGAGGGTTTTACGGCGCTCGCAACTGCATAAGGTCATATGAGTGCCAAGGGGTGGGTGTCAACAGAGAAGTCTTTACAGGGAATCAGACTCATTCTGCTCACCTCTCTAGCTTCAACAGCACAAGGTCTGCTTCTACTATCAAGGCACTCCAAAAATAGCAGGTCACAAGAGAGTGACAAACATACAAAAGAAGTAGAGGAAAATAACAATAGTAAGGATTAGGAAAGAAAAAGCAGCAGTTCCCTGTTGTAGATCAGGCACAGTTATGAGCGTGACATGAATCAGCCCATTTACAATTCTACTGTGATTGAACGAGACATGTCCCCCCTTTAGAAATGGCCTAAAGACACTACAGTCAGTGGCACTACCCCAGGGGGGAACAAAAATCTAAGGTACCTTGGCAAAAGTAATAACAAGCAGAACATGCAGATTTTATTTGTATGTTTGACTGAGCTGTAGTCTACTGTGAGTGAGCATGACAACATTATTTTGAAAAGATTAGATTACGACAAAAATTAACTCTTAAAAAGAAATAAATACAAAAAAGCAGACCACGTCAGAGAATCAACCCACAAACAGCTGACTGTCACAGAAGAGACTGTAGATAATATATCCTCAGATACTGGGAACCATGTGGTCGGCATACATTACATACTTGTCAAAAGTAATATAAAACTAATGAATGCGGGGCTTTTTTTTTAGGCGGAAAGTCTTCAAAAGGACAGAATAAAGCTGTTGCATAAAGTTATTGATGTGCCATGATGTCTCCATGAGAAAGGCATCAGCGATAAATCTGACTCAAACAGTGCTGACAATCAGAAGAAAACAAAAGTGTGTAGCATACAAAAGGCATCATCATCTGTGTAACAATTACAAAAGTGAGTGAATGCATAGTATCAACAAAGAAATTTAAAAACAAACAACATTGATTGAAAGTTTAAGATCAGTGGGGTCTTTTCCCACCAAAAAGTTATTGAACAACTCAGTACAAAAATCAATTTGTTTTCATTGATATACAGAACACATGGCCCTCAGCATTGACTAAGAAATCAACATGTGCACACTGTTATCTTATCTTTGGCTTGTTGTGCGGATTTAAAACATTTCCCATAGCCTTTTAAGATCCTATTGTATATTTTAACTCCTTATCTCTGGCAAGCTGCTCCCTGCGGCTCGGGCACATTTCTTCATGCTGACTTTGATGACAGATTACTTTTCGGCAAATGCAGAAAACATGGTCTCTTATACTCAGAGTTCATTCATTAGATGAAGAACTATCAAAATAGGTTCACTTGTTTTAATTCGATGACCAGTTTAGCTACGTTTATGTCAATTTTGGATTTCATACCAAAATAGGACCCCTCAAAGATAAAGAGTTAAGCTCCTAACCCTTTATTTCAAATCTCACAGAATTTTAAAACGATTATTTAAGAAAGGAAGTACTTAAAAGTAGGATAGCTAACTAAAAACGTATATGTTCAAATGTGTTTTTTAAAATAGTTTTAGTGAGTATGGTTTTACGGCCCTTGCATAAGGTCATTTGAGCGCAATGTTCAAATGTGTGTATAAAAGTACATACAGACGAGTGAAACAAACACACCCTCCCAAACATCCATACATGATGTGTATGTACACACATAAACATGCACACATACATCACAATAGTACGAACCAGGCACTTTGTCGTAAAAAATGAGCTCATGACCTTGAAGCTGACATGCCCCACAAGAAAAAGGATGAAACTTTAGCCTTTCCAACATTGAAAGTTACTTACATCTTTGCTCAATTAAAAAAAATAAAATGCAGCAAACCTCACAACAAAAGGCATAGCTTCAAGATTTTATACACATTTTTTAAAAGCAGTGTTTCATGCTCCCTGCCAAATTTTAAGAAAGACGAAAAAAACCAACCCAAAACCCAGCAGTCTTTTTCCTCAAATTTTCTTATAATCTATATGAGGCCGACTGCCAGGGAATCCTAATAGAAACCTATGCAACACATTCCTGAAAGTTACGAAAATGAGAGTGGAGTTTTATGTAAAGCTGACAGGAAGAAAGACATTTTAACAAAAAGTAAGTTTTAAAATTTCAGAGAATACAAGTCCAATTTGTCAAAGTGGGAGGAGAGTACCATTAGAACAATAAGAATGGGCAGTTTTGATTGTCTTAATGCAAATACGAGTCATTCCATTTTGAAGGCAAGGAGTTGACAGAAACCCACACAAACACACTTACACACACACACACACACACACACACACACACACACACACACACACACACACACACACACACACACAAGCATGCATACACAAACACACACAAAGTAAAGAAAAAACTCAAGACTCAAGACACATCTCAAGCTGACAGAGAAAAAGATGGGAAGCATCATGTGTTTGTACTGTGGTGAGCTTACCTGCAATGCCAACCAGGATGCTGATAAGGAAGCAGACAAAGAAAGTAACAAATACAAGGAAGAACTGTCTCTTGTTCAGAGAGTACAAGCGCATCTGGACAGATCTGAAAAGAAAATTGTTCAGATATGTGTATGCGAATTAGTATCAACAAGAAACATCACAGTAAATATCAAATTACATAAAAATATTGGCATGGCTAGATCCAAATCACCACCGGATGAGCAAGTAGTCGTTATAAAAAAACAAATAGGGTAGAGAAAGTGCTAAAGCTGTTCGACTATGTATCTACTGACACATTTTAATGGCAGAATGTGACACGACGATGTGGTATGAGTATAGTGCCCCTTTCAACATGGGGCGGTTCAGTAGGATGCAGGACCTCCAACTTTAACTTCCATGATCCTTGTCAGGGCTGAGCAAATTCCACAAGCAACCAAAGTTTGATAAAGCCCTGTTGGGGATTTGAACTAGGGTCAACCACATTGCTAAATTCCTGATGATCTAAACTGAACTAACGGTGCATCTAGAGTACCTCGCTCGGCACTCAGTTCAAACCAACCTGGAGTGCATACATGAAATTGATCATAGACTGAAAATGGCTACATTTCTTGCTGAAGACTTAAAGTTTTAAACTAAATCTACCTCTATTTTTAATACATGATAGCACAATGGTGAAATCCACAGTATTATCAGGAAGCACTTTTTGCCAAATGCTTCAATACCTCTTTAAAAACTCAATATTAAATGCATGCACTATCAGGTGCTTTAAAAAGGTGAAAGAACTTCCTCTCTCCCACATTAGAGACAGTAAATACCTGACTACTTCCATTTATATGTGTGTATACTGTATTTCTAATCTTATATCTCTTTTTCCCTCATATCTTCCCTCTTTCTTTTATAAATTTACTGAGTCCTTTTGTCTAATCACACACACACACTCTCTCTCTCTCTCTTATGCTAAATATTTTTTTCATTCTCACTGTTATGCATGTATTCTATCTCTTTCTTGCTTCTCTCTCGGTCTGTTTCTATGTCTGACTGTCTGTCTCTCTCTTGTGATTCCTCTCTCTCTCTTTCCCTCTCTCTCTCTCACACACATACACAAATACACAAGTAAGCTGCACCAAAGAAAATACTCAAGACATAACATTGTGACAGTCATATCAATCCCCCGTCCCCCTATGAGACAATAACAGTAAAGCCATTGATTCATCCTTCAATGAGACAACAAGCAAGATAGACACTCCTCCTGTATACACTGAACACTCCCCCCCTCCTCCTCCCTCCTTCCACAATCAAGGTACACCTGGGACTTGGGCACAGCAACATGTGCCGTGGCTACAACAGCAGGGCCAAGGATTAATTGATCATCTGCCAATCTAAAAACCTCTCTCCTCCTAAACAAGATGTTGCGACTGCTTCTATCATAGTCTTTCACTTTCTAGTCTTATCACTGTATTATGGTTCTGCATCACATCCACGGACATGATTCAAAAGAAACTGACACCACATGAAAATCATCTTTAGTATTGCAAGATCTAAATCAACCTTTGCAAGAACTGAATTTGAAGAGAGCCACAAGCTAATTAAAAGTAAACGGAATGTCACAGCAAAATAAGCCATTATCTACATTTCAAGATCCTTTTTTTAACTAGATGGTATCTTTAACTATTTTCCTCTATATACCCCTTTCGGGCATCTTACAGTTCATTTTTATATATTTACGTCCCTACAGGAGGACCCAAAGCTTGGGAACATAAGGATAATTTTGCGCCTTTGTAAGAAAGGCTTTCTACTTACACCAACATCATCCACATTGGCAAAGTATTTCAGACATAATAAGGTGGATAACTAAATATAATAGTATGCCAAGAAAGGAGAAAATCCATCACAACTTCCCACAACAGACTTTTTCAAGGAGATTTTTATATTTAAAAGGCTTTGTTAAATCAAAATCACATCTTTACATTTTTCAATTATTGACTTTCATGAAAATAGTCCCCTTAATCACCTGAATGTTGGAAGAAAATCAAAATACATAAGATCAGAACAAGAGAAACTAGGAGGAGGAAAAAAGGGCGACTTCTACAAAGATACAAAATGCCTGAATGAAGGACATGATGATGACCTCAGTAGATCAACTTTAGAAACTGAGAAGCCAAAGACCGCAGTCAAATGTAGAGGAACACAAGAACAGTTCCAAATTTTTAAAAAAGACATCGCAGCCAAGTTATAACATATGAAGAGACAAAACTGATGTACAAAATCCAGAACATTAATAATTCCTGTCACTTGTAACCAGAATTTTTTGGTGTGTTAAAGTTGTTCCTGCATCATATCTGGACATTGGGGATTGCCTTGTTAGTAAGACAACTTCCTGGGCCTTCGGCATATTGTGGAAGGGAAGCCAGTTCCTTTCTATGCCGCCTTCACTTCTCCAACTCAAAGTCAGGTACCCATTACTGCTGGGTGGGCAGGAGGGGGCGGAAAAAATCAGTGTCCGAACCAAGGCTCGAACCTGGACTTTCCGCTTTGGAGACGAGCGCACTGACCGTCTATTTACTCTCATGTGGCATCATCAGAGGATGTCATTTTAAATATAGATTCTATATATATATAGACAGAACAGTGCCTACCACCACCTCTACAAAGTAACTATACTACAAATCCCATGAGATCCCTAGACCTAAACATGACTGTTTGTTTATGTCTAAGAAACCACCAGGCTTGGTAAAGCAAAGTCAAAGCCCTGCAGTTTATATTGTGAGTCTGCAAGAACAACAATGTTTTATCTTTTCAGCAGCAGGACTGTACTCTCTAGACTAGAGTATATATGCAGAACAGATCCACTTTCATAGAGGCATTGTTTAGTTAGAGGGGTTAACAAACATCTGAGACCATCTAAAAAAAATACAATTTTTCTCAAACCTTTGAACAGTAACCCAACTATTAACTGATTTTCCAATGAAAATCTTCAAATGGTTTCAAAAGCCAAAGGGGCAATCCCTAATTTGTGAGGAACTGTTGTGAAATCAGGCGATCGTCAAAATAATGAAATCAGAGAAACAGGCATTTTTCCGCCAGTTACCAAATTTTAATTGAAATTTTGATTTGGGGTTCAAATCCTATACTGTATACTGTGAATTTTACTGAATATGGTTGATTAAAGGCACAAAATATGAAATTTTTCAGTTTTCAAGGACTCTTTAGCTATAGGAGTTACCAAATTTAAGTGCCCTTATCTCGCTAATTTCACCACTGAAACCAGCCGACCTCACTTCCTTCAATCGCAAATACTTTGACTTCTATTTAAGATAGATGTGCATTTTAAAAATCGAAAGCAAAACAAAATAAAACGAATATTAAGCTTTCAGATGATACAACTCCACATGCACAAAATTGAAGAACGCCCGATTCCACAGTGTCGCGACACATTTTCAACCCGTCTTATAAATCTTTGCATATAACTCACTGAATGTCGGCTTCTGACTTTGAGGCTTGTGGCTGCCCTCTTCTTTCAGATTCAACATTAAACTAACTACACCGGCTATGATAATGAAGTGGCCAGCCGTACGGCCAGCCAGACTAGCCATACTTAGCCTGCCAGTCTAGCTGCACTTAGGATAGGCTCTCTGAAACCTGTTGAGTACACAGGTCTCATTAGATCTAGTAATTAGAATAGTAATTATTCAGGTTTAAAATACATGCATGATGCATGTCAGTAAGGCATCCCTTGGTTTGGTCTGAAATACACTGAGGCTAGCGTACGTGCCCGGTTACCATGTACGTAGCCTCAGGGTCTACGTACACGGTAACCGGGCACGTAGCCTCAGGGTCTACGTACACGGTAACCGCGCACGTGCGCTAGCCTCAGTGTCTACGTACACGGTAACCGGGCATGTAGTCTCAATGTCACATATGTACACGGTAACCGGGAACGTAGCCTCAGTGTCTACGTACACTGTAACCGGCAACCGGGCGTGTAGTCGCAATGTCACACACACGGTAACCGGGCGCGTAGCCTCAATATCTACGTACACGGTAACCGGCAACCGAGCGCCTCTCATTATCTACGAACACGGTAACCGGGTATTTTGTTTCGTGGGGGGGCTTGCTAGGTGCACGGTAACTGCTTCGCTCCCTTCACGACCTTGACCTTTTTCCTTTTTCATTCCGCTTTTTTGTGCGTTGTGAGCGGAATGTAACCTCAAAAATGATCCCAATCTACTCCCTGTCATCTTTCCTAAGGGAGAGCAAAATGCAGTGACTCTGAAAATCTTACTTAGCAGAGAGCTGTAGTAGTAATCAAAATTCTAAACATTAAACATATTTGCTTCCAGTTTCAGTTGTTGTTTTTTGTCCTCTGGTGTTGCGTCCAGCCCTCCCCCTATCCCCAAGTGCGTCTCTAAAAAAAATCAATAATCCCCCTCCCACCCCCCCATTCCTGAGTCCTGTACTTCGAAGCGCTCAGAACGCGTGCAGGTTCATTGACCTGTCACAATGGCGAGCCCGACAAGACGCTTCTCTATAACTTTCTTTTCTTTATATATGTTGCCCCCCTGACAGTGACAAATATTGATTAATTTTCATGGCGACACCACGTTCGTAATGCCGAATAATTGTTGCGTTATCAGACAATTACTTCACTGACAAATTTCTAGGTGGTAACGAAAGCGAAAGTAAAGGCTTACTGGACGCTCTGTTATCAAATTTAGTGAGTATCATGCTGGGGCTGGACTACAAAGCGGTTGACCCTAGTCTGGACGCTCTGTTATGAAATTTTGTGGGTATCATGCTGGACTACACTAGCATCTGTGTTTGTCGCGATCGCGTCCGCGATTTTTTGCATTTTTGGGTCCGCGAATCGCGTCCGCGATTTTTACACTTTTCAACATAAAAAGCTATTTCGTAACAATATATTATTAGACATGTATTTTGATAATTTTAAGGTGTCCATTATGGTACCTTATTTCCAGGCAAAGAATATAGAGGTACATTATATACTATAATATATTGCTGTTTGTCTTTTATGTTCCCTTCTTTGTTGTGTTTTAATTTATTGTTGGTGTGTTAATTTGTTTAAAATTGTTCTGATGTGTTGTTTTTCTATTTTTTGTGTGTGTCCATTGTATAGCAATATCATTTAGTGTGAAGTTGTTCCTACATTAAAAAAACATATATATATATAAAAATGTGTTATGTTAGAGCGTGTCTCCACCAAAAACGGAATGCTGACACTGGCAGGCCCCTTGTGTGTGGTTCCATAATTCACATGCTAATATCCTGTACTTTTTCTTGAATTACACACGTTAAGGGTTAAAACGGTTTATCTTCGGATATGTAGACACACACCCTTATTTGTTATTTTTTGTGATTGTTTTATGTGCTGCTCTAATTTTGATTTCATTTTCATTCTGTAGTGAAACCTTTGTTTTTCCCGTTTTTAAACTCTGTCGTGTGGCTACAAATGATATTCTAGATACACCTAAAACTTTAAGTTACCTCTATATCTATCAACATATTATTGCAAAATATGTCGCCATGGAGAGTTGAAAGCTTGCAAATTAATGGCAACTTTTACTTTTGGACAAAAAAATGGCAACAAAGGCAGATGCTAGACTATCGTGGTTGACCCTAGTCTGGACGCTCTGTTGTGAAATTCAGTGGGTATCATGCTGGACTATAGAGCGGTTGACCCTAGTCTGGACGCTCTGTTATAATGAAAATCAGTGGGTATCATGCTGGACTATAGAGCGGTTGACCCTAGTGCGCCTTCTTAGAAAAAGCGCGAACTTTGCGAACAGAGTTACCCTACTTGTGTGAAAAACAATAATAAAAGTGACACTGTTTTTGGCTGAGTGAACTATCTCTTGGACCCTCCGGTTACCGTGTTAGCCGTGTACGTAGATACTCCGTTTGCCCGAAGTGATCCCAGTCTCTACCCAATCTGAGGCGAGTCACGAGTGAGGCTGGACAGGAAGCCGGAGTCACGAGTCACAGGAAGTCGGAAGTGATGTCATGCTGGACAAGAATCAGAGTCCGAATAACATTTTTTCATATTCGGACTCGAGTCCGAATTCGGAATAGTCACTTCGTAAGGAAAAACAGGTCTTGTTTCACACGGGTGAGAATAGCATAGCCAACGCTGGCAAGTCTCACCCAGGCCCAGGGTGAGAGGTCGATCATATTTTTACTCTCACCCAGAGTGAGGATAGCCACTACTAGATTATCTAGAACTAGATTAGATCTCTAGAGTCTAGAATCTAGACTAGGGCACTAGGCTACTTTTTCAACTTGTTGCTGCACTTACCAGTTGCTCCTTTCAACATTTTATTTTAATGTAATTTGAAAGTGCAAAAAGTAACCTAAAATTAATTAGTCTACTCACCAAACAGAAGTCAGGACACTGTTATATTTGGATATAATTTATTAAATTAACTTTATTACTTAGATCTAGATCTAGATTCTAGATCTAGACTCTAGATCTAGAAATCTAGAATCTAGATCTAGATCTTAGATCTATCACAGTGTTCAGAAACAGGCACAGGTAGAGATCTACAGTCTACAGGATTTAATGAGGGAAAAATAGCGGAAAACAACAACTTGGATTCAACGAGTGCTTACGCTTCAATTTCCCGGGGCATTGCAAACAATCAAACGATTTGCACTCAGCCTCAGAAAGAAAGTAAATTCACAGGATAAATTAAAATCCAGGTGAGCAAAGGACCGAACTCCTATCGACGGTCCAGGAGAGACGATAGCTTTGTTGACAGTGGAAAGGGAGTTGACAGCGAAACAGTCCAGATACTTCCTGTTTTTTGGGCACCGGTAAAAGTTTCACTTTCATTGGTCGAAGTTGCGAAAACAAAATACTATTTCGAGACCGTTATAATTTTAAACTATTAGAAAGATGAACCTAAATATTATCAAATTAAATTTTGACATATATCAGGCTCATTATCTCATTAGCTTAACGTATGAAAGTACGTACGGCATTAGATAATAATAATAATATTAGGAGTTCTTAGATTATAAAAAGAACCAAGTATTATAACTCCCACTAAACAGTTTCAAGAAATCCCTTTCCCTGGTCATTCCCCTTTATCTCGAAACATTCGCTAAAACGTTTCTTTTCTTTTTAAATACTTTAAAAATTCCTTTTATGTGTCGCAAGTTTTATGAAGAATAATATTATGTGTTTCGTACGGCAGGCAAAGATCATACATACATGTAATATGAAACAGTTAGGAAAACTCGTTCTAAAGGGCACAGCCACATGCACCAAAAGTATATGCTATAATTTATTTATTTATTTA
>NW_004797464.1:893955-895949 GCF_000002075.1 Aplysia californica | reverse complement strand
CACACACACACACACACACACACACACACAAACATACACACAATCAAACAGCAAAATACCCAACAGCATATTATAAGTGCATATATGTACGTTTTGCGTTCATCACGTTTACATCGACTACCGGTACTTGGAACTTAAATTTTGAATACATTACTTTGTACTGCTATTTGTGGTAGGCAATGTAGTTAGCGAAGTGGTAGGCAGAGCGGGGTACCTTTCGCATCTGTCATGATGATAGGACGGGGCGATGTACTTGGAAAAGGCGCTGAACGAGTCAGAAAACTGGGACATAAAAGACCGCGCTTTGTTCTTGAAGCCAGGTCCAGCGAAAGCGAAGGTATAGTTGTCCATGTTTAAGCTGCTGTGAAGAAGAAATAAATAATATGAATAAATATCATAAAATTATGTCTTTTTTTTAAAAAAAAGTGTTTGTTTAAGTTCTTTCAGCGTTAAAAAAAATAATAATATGAGCAACTGGGTCGAATTATTGTGAGAGGCGACCGGTGTCACTCTTTTGTCCTCTGTTATAATAAATGTAGGTTTGAAGAGGAAACTATAACAAGTTCACGCTCATGCTTGCATGAACAATTGCAAACACATATGTGAAGTGTGCTGACAAAATGAGTTGCTTCTCAGATTCAAACAGATAAATCACGCTTATAGGTGAAGTTTTCACAGTTTATAAGTATGAAATAATCAAAGACAGGTTATAGTTAAAGAACATGGCATCAATGGAAAATCTACAAGTTTGACCCTTACGTCGATTTTTGGCCAATATCTCCATTTGTGGATTGCAAGAAGTGACTCATTTTGTCAGCATGCCTCGCATATACGCAGGCTCACACACTTGACACACTTTTTAAAAATGTACCGTAGGTGTTTTACGCCCCCATCGACATAATAATTTATTTAAAAGGCAGATTTCTATTCTGCTTATCAGGACCAGCCCGGCTTATTTGGAAAGAGTTTTACGCGCTATGCAGCTATATAAGGTCATCATATGAGCAACCTGACTGAGATGGACACAACATCTCAGCAGAACGAACGAGATACTCAATATGTGAGGCATCGTAGTAAAATCAGGCGCATGTCGAAATGATGAAATCAAAGAAACTGGGATGATTTTTCTGACCGTTGGGTAACTTTTTACGACCCCGCCCCCTTCCTTGTTTTATATTTTGCTCAACACCTTTTATGTCCTTTTGAAAACACTTTTCTTTGTGGATTTTACAGAATAAAGTTGGTTAAAGGCAAAAAACAAAACAAAAACAAACCAACAATCCCAAAACAAACAACAACAAAAACCAAAAGAAAATACTGTGTGCAGTTTTCAAGGACACTCGAACTTTTGACGTCACTAAACGTTGGCTGACATTTTCTCGTTTATTTTACCACTTACACCATGTCACCCCCACCTCTTTTAATCGCACATATCTTGACTTCTATTCAGGATAGATGGGTTTTTTTTTTTTTTTTTTTTGGTGCAAAACAAGACAAAATGAACAAAATTTCAGACAATACAAATAGCTCCATAATATTATTATTATGTTTAAAGACTGACGAGCGAGGCTAGTACCGGTATCCTCTCTGACGAACATCTGATACCACCGCGTAGTGACGCGTATAAATGACCCCCACACGGAAATCAAGCTCAGGTCCTTTGCGTCCGATGGCGAAGCGCCTGACCGCAACACTGCAGAAGCTGGTCGAGCACGCTTTCAAAATACATAATAACTATTATACAGTACAAACATAGCCTTCATTGATAAACAAAGGACAAATACACATCGAAAGCACATGTAATTTGCACATACTCATACATCAAAGCATTTTCACGCACGCACTACACACAACACACATTCACACTCACGCAAACAAGCGTACTATCAAACGCACATGCACCTACGCGCTCGCCAAATACAACCAAACAGACAAGCACAAGCACACATACACACATACAGAAAGACACACACACACACACACGCACGCACCCC
>NW_004797464.1:892376-893627 GCF_000002075.1 Aplysia californica | reverse complement strand
GAGAGAGAGAGAGAGAGAGAGAGAGAGAGAGAGAGAGAGAGAGAGAGAGAGGGAGAGAGAGAGAGAGAGAAACACACACATGCTGACCCGTATTGATTTTGGGCTGATTGCCAGTTGTTCTGATCTGATTAGGTCCTTCTAGGGAAGGTTTACTGTCACTTTGAGATCTTCAACGACTGTCTTGAAACTAAAGCATCAAGTATCACCTAAAGGTGTAAGCTGTTCAGCAGGATGCCAAAATGCACAGCCATGCAGGCTAAAGCATTGCACAGATGTACTTGTATACACTCATGTACGCCCTTTCGCCAGTACTCACTCGTTGTGATCGCACACGAAGGCAGGGACACGCGCACACATACACAGACATACACAGACATACACACACATACACACACATACACACACATATACACACATACACACATACACACACATACACACATACACATACACACACACATACACACACATACACACATACACACACACACTGACGCACACATTAAAACATACACACATATAACATGCACATGCACATGTACACGCACACGCGCGCACACACACACTCACACACACACACACACATACACACACACACACACACACACACACACACACACACACACACACACATACACACACTCAATGTCACTTTACTGTGAAAGATAACACGTACTCCTACGAATGCTAATGTAATGCAATCTCATTATTATTATTGTTAACTACAAAATATTTGCATACAAACATGCTCAAGTACACGTATATAAGATGTTTTATATACACACAACATATATACCCATACAACGCGCTCATATGACCTTATGCAGTTGCGAGCGGCGTAAAACTCTTGCTAAAGCAACAAAAAAAAACCCCTCACAATTACACACACATACACACAAACACACATACACAAACACAAACACACATACTCACACAAACAAACACACTTACACACACACACTTACACACACACACTTACACACACACACACACACACACACACACACACACACACACACCTATGTGTACAGATACATACGTACACCAAGACATGTGTGCGCCCACATACACACACACATACACATACATACACACAAGCGCACACACACATGTATACGCACACAAACCTCTCTCTCTCTCTCTCTCTCTTATTCTCTCTCTCTCATTCTCTCTCTCACACACCCACACACGCACACACACACACACACACATACATACACACACACACACACACACACACACTAACACACA
>NW_004797464.1:889881-892276 GCF_000002075.1 Aplysia californica | reverse complement strand
GTCTGTCTGTCTGTCTGTCTGTCTGTCTGTCTGTCTGTCTGTCTGTCTGTCTGTCACTGTCTGTCTGTCTGTCACTGTCTGTCTGTCCTCCCTCAAATATATAATTATGTGTGGTTTCGTACTCACCTACCTTCTCAATCTGTTTGTTAGCCCAAACTGTATGCTTTCGTTTACTGGTCTCACTTATTGTCTTTCTTTGGCTGCCGGTCTAGATCTATCTGTTGCACCACCCCTCCCCCCACCCACAAAAAAAATTAAGCTATAAAAACACACAAAACAACAACACAAGTACTGATTTTGAAAAAAAAAATCTAGGACAGCAAATACAAACAACAATACTCTCGTGTTTGTAGACCCTCCCTATCTCTCTTGCGCCATTCCCTTTGTTGAGTGGATACTCCTATGCCCTTCAGCAGCCTCCTGCCCGGGATAGGAAACGTATTGCCTCCCGTGACAAGAGTATCCACAGACGTTCTCCATGATATGTGTGCATCATGGGCCCAGTCATCGTTCCTTTGTGGGGCCGTGAAGTGCGGTCATAGTGTAGTCCCCCCCCCCAACACACACTAATTCACGAGCACTTGCACACTCGTTCAGATAAAAAGAGCGAGTGCAAAGTAACGTCAAAGAAAATCACCAGGAATCGTAACCCTACAGGTTATAACTAAGCCATATAATCCTCGTAACACGTACATTTGCAAATTAAAACAAAAAGCTTGTCTACTTTCGAGCACACATTATGTGCAAAGAATCACACGCAATAATATACGAAAAACATGCTAGAAAAAACAAATACTGTAAACACAAACAAACAAGAAATCAAAATTTGTTTTTCATATTATTACTATTTCTAACGGTCTGTTTCAGACCAAATAAAAATGTCTACAGTGTTTTGTCTTTCGCTGCCTTGTCGATGGAGTGAGTAGTGATGGTTGTTTTCGTTTTTAGTTCGCTTTTGTTTTCATTTTTCTCTTAGGGACAGTTACTGTTACGGATATAGATCTAGACGTCGTACGAACGAAACCTTTTGTCTATTTCAGGCCCTGTATTTTTATTGGTTTATGATTGTTATAATAACCTGTTGTAATTGTTGTTGTTGCTGTTGACGTTGTTGTTTTTGTTTTTGTTGTTGTTGTTCTTGTAGGTGGCGGTGGTTGTGGTGGTGGTGTTATTGTGGAAGAGGAGGTGATGGTGGTTCTCGCTGCTACTGGTGCTGCTGTTATTGTCGTGTTGTCGTCATCACTGATGATGATGATGATGATGATGATGATGATGATGATGATGATGATGATGATGATGATGATGATGATGATGATGATGATGATGATGATGATGCGAACCTGTAGCAAAATCCTCCTTAATCCACAACTAAATTCTGTTCCCAAACATTGAATTGCTCCAGCAGAAAACACGTTACGCCCACCTTTCCATTTTATATATTCTTCTTAGACCAACGCAGATCTAAGCTTCAACCATAACTTCATCTTATTCTTTTCGTTTTTGTTGTTGCTGCTGCTGTTGTTGCTGTTGTTCTATAAGCGAAACAAGCCTGCCTGCTTCTTCGACATCGTATACTTACGATTTCTTTTATCCCCAATAGTTCGAAGACAGGGGGTTGTTGCTCAATTCCTTCCACGTTGCAGCGACGAGATAGGGAATTCACTCACGTTAACCTAGAATCACAACACAGTGAACACAGAACTATCGTCTTGTCTCATCCTCCCGTCTCTGTTGGGTAAGGTTTCCTTCTTGAAGGGGACACCAAAAGAAGCCAGCGTGGGTCATTGGATTGGATACAGGCGTTACAGAAAGATATAGCTCAGAACACGAGAAACCTAAGTGTCTTCGGCCATATTGCTGGCCTGCCTGCCTGCCTGCCTGCCTGCTCCTCTACGATTCTGAACTAAGGCAGCAGAGCAGAGTAAATCAATACCAGAGCGGCATGGAACCACAGGCAAGAGAGAAAAGAGGGGGAGGGCAGGAGAGAAGAGTTCCAACACCGATCTAGCTGAAGGCAGTGCCCGAACGGCTTCGGGTGAAAAAGGGCCGACGTTCGATAGCATATTGAATTTTAGTGGTCGGTTTTCGCTACCAGCGTACAGATTAGCAGGAACTATCGATCTGCCATGACGTCAGCGCTGTATTTGGTTGGCGGATGTTCTGCCTGAGAGGATGTGCTGGATTCTGGGGACCCATGTGGTGTTGAGCAGGGTAAAGGTTCTTCTAAATCATCCCTACCCGAATCTATGTTTTGAAGGCCTGCTTTTTTTCTGGTTCATAGATGTACATGCTCGGCTAGGATGACTTACGGCATGGTGTGGTATGGTATGGTGTGGTGTGGTATGGTATGGTATGGTATGGTATGGTATGGTATGGTATGGTATGGTATGGTATG
>NW_004797464.1:888228-889692 GCF_000002075.1 Aplysia californica | reverse complement strand
TGGTAATTGTTTTTCGGCGTTCGCAACTGCGTAAGGTAATATGAGCGCCCGGGACACATAAAACATTTTCCGTTGGTAGGAAATTTTGAATTTTGCCCGGTTGGCGGCCGAAGCCTACTATTATCGAGAGATCTTTAAACGTGCACAACTTGCACACGGGACCCCCGAGATTTTTCACCCTTGTCCGAGAAGCCCAGGTGTAGATCTTTCCTACAAGAAAATCAGGGGCGTGGCTGAAAGACAGCAGTAAGGAGCCAAGGAGTAGCAGCACAAAGGCTGCAGAGAGAGTCTGGAGCCCAGAGGAGGGGACAAAGGAGGTGAGGGAGTGGAGGCAGAAAGTGGAAACGAAAGCAGACGACAGAACTACAGAACATTGCCAGAGAGCAAGAACGGAGGTGAAAGGAGACAATTTTAGAGGAGAAAAGGTTTCGGTCGCTACCCGGATTCGATTCCGAAACCTTGGAAAGAGAGGTGAATACCTATGCTACCAGAGCCCCCTTGACATGGTATAGTATGGTATGGTATGGTAATTTAAGAGTTGGAAACTAGCCTACGTATCAAACATCCATCCTAAAGAACTAAGCAAAGTGAGCGGAGAACCTTGAAAAATGTTCCATTAAACTGAAATTTAAGACGCATTTCTATGGGAACATCAATTACAGTCGTTCACACCATCGTGACATCGTCCGGCAATGTACGAACTGAGTTATCGGCGTGTACGTGTATTGCCAGTTCTTTTGAGGACACTACACCTTTTATTTACTTTTAAAGACACTGAATGGTGTTTTTCTTTAATCCAATTTTCTTTTAAAGACGAAAAATTGGGGTCTAATTTTAAAAAGACACTAAACGATGGTGTGATTTTTTAAAAGAGACACGAAACCGTGGTCTATTTTTTTTAAAGATACTAAAACTGGGGTTCAATGAAAAAGAAAAGACAAATACTAGGGCAATAGGAAAAAAGCAATACCAAAGAAGAGCCAGGTTATTGTCCCAGAGTCCGAACCATGTCCTCTTTAGCAGTGCACAAACTCATATCGTCAAGCTCATAAGATCAATGTCAAAGTCATTTTTAACCATTTTGAGAACATGAGAAAAAGCCCTATTTTTTTCACAAACAACTGACTCTGTGACACGCTTGAATTTGGGTACACTCAAATGTTTTAGATTTGGATTATTGTTATGTCCAAGTGAAGTATATTGCCAAGCTAGTTCTATTCTTCATTTCAGAACCAAAAACTCCAAATCGGCCTAAAATGACTTAAGAAAGTTTTTTATGGGCTTGACGATATAACTATTATTTTTTTACGACCCCGTCTGCACAGTTTAGAATATTTAGAATGTGATGTGATTCAACCCTACATTTCAGTGCCTACCCATGAGGGGTTACTACATCAAAGCAGAAAGAGAGAAAGAGAGAGAGAGAGAGAGAGAGAGAGAGAGAGAGAGAGAGAGAGAGAGAGA
>NW_004797464.1:886291-887646 GCF_000002075.1 Aplysia californica | reverse complement strand
GTGCCTTGGACGACGTTCCAACGAAGGGTCGCCCACCTTGACAGAAGACACCCAGCTTGTTCAAGGAGAGAAACGAAAACCCTCTCCGATAACTTTGTCGAGAAAGACACAGTGCGCGTGTGGACACGAATAAGAGACTCCGGGTATCTCTCAGATATCGTTTTAAATCCGCACATATTTTTCTTCTTCTCGTGAGTGAGCCAATGATTAAGCCAGCTTGGCTCTACGATGCAATGTTTTTCTTTTATCGCTCTGTCAAGAGACTTAGTTTTGAGATAGGCAAAGAAGAGAATTAATATTATTAGAGAGAGAGAGAGAGAGAGAGAGAGAGAGAGAGAGAGAGAGAGAGAGAGAGAGAAGAAGAGAGAGGGGGGGGGGTGAGGGAAGGAAAATAAGGATGCGGTAGAGAGAGCGACAGAGAGTAAGAGAAAAAAAAATAATATACCCATTTGTTCCTCGCAGCTGTCGTTATTATGCTGACTCGCAGTCAGTTACACTTCAACAACAACAACAACATCATCATCATCCCCAGTAACAACAACAGTTATAACTACAACTACAACAGCAACTGCAGCTAAAACTACAACAATAACAACTGCTGCAGCAACAACAACAGTACTAATAGATTACTACAACAACATTATGTGTCTATTTTAATGGCAGCTATACACTCGTCATGTCGTCCAACACCCTTGCCCGTTTCCATATGACGATATTCTGATACCCCAACATAATAATAATTATAGAATAGAAAAGCCTTCGACTTTCAAACTACCAACATAACGAGTTTCTACTACTGGTGATTCGTTACGTTATACTTGCTAGTGCATATTAATATACCCAAGGTGACTACATGCTCGATCTCCCTTACGGCATCGGTGACCTCTCGGACTCGCAACCGTAAGGTCGAGGGTTCGAATCTCGTCAGGGGCACGACTTTGTATCTTTGGAAAAGGCTCCTAACACGACGTTTCCTTCACTTTGTCGAGATGGGAGTGGGTACCCGGGTATAGACAGCAAACGATCTTGTCGGGTTGTTGGTTTCTGAACGTTTGATTAGCTTCTTGTGCCGTGCGGAGATGGGCGTTATATAAACGGTATTGATTATTTATGCATTTATAATTTGGAAAATTTATCAAATTTTAATTTTTAAATTGATTTTTTTTTTGTGAGGGGGGATTTAGTTGTCCACCCACAATGTCTACTTAATTCCAAGATCGATTATGATTATCAAACCAACACAATATATTATTATACATTTCGAATACTTTTCAAAAGCGTCTTACCTCTTGCTTCACCCTCGTTTCCCCTTCGCTTTCTCTCTCTCTCTCTCTCTCTCTCTCTCTCTCTCTCTC
>NW_004797464.1:884166-886191 GCF_000002075.1 Aplysia californica | reverse complement strand
TATCATTATCATTATCATCATCATTATCAAAATTGTTATCAGTATCATTATTATTATTATTATTATTATTGTTATTATTATTATTAACATCGTCATCATTATCATTATTATCATTATGCATCAGTGGCTAATAGTATATATGGGAAAATCTCTGCCTGGCATGAAATACCTGACTGCATACCGTCCGTCTGTCTATCTGTCTTTCTGTCTGTCTGTCTGTCTGTCTGTCTGTCTGTCTGTCTGTCTGTCTGTCGGTTTGTTTGTCTGTCTGTCTGTATTCTTAATGAAACTGCACAGTGTAAGTAATGTTCGAGGGATGTGCGAACATTAGAGATGTTGAACTTGTGCGGAGTGTTTCTTCACGTGTAGGATGAATCATGGATGCCCGTATGAGTGGATTGATGGTCATAATCATTTCGTGCTATCTGTCCTC
This sequence comes from Aplysia californica, assembly GCF_000002075.1. Taxonomy (NCBI): domain Eukaryota; kingdom Metazoa; phylum Mollusca; class Gastropoda; order Aplysiida; family Aplysiidae; genus Aplysia; species Aplysia californica. Next base: position 885,758 of record NW_004797464.1, on the reverse strand, counting down.
GTGTCTGATATCTAAAAAGAAGAAACTCACAAACCAATTATGAAAAAGTAATACTCCTACGGATATATATATATATATAAAATTAATATTTCTTTTTTAAAAAAATGAAACAACTATCCCCATCTCCAGTATCTCAATTTTTACCATAACAAGCACAATAAGAATTTTATGCATGCATGTGCGGTCTTTTTTAAAATACATTTTATTCTTTTTACGCAAAAATAAAGACAAAATCGCCGCACGTTTGGTGATTGCACAGTAGTATTCCAACCGCTCGTAAGAAGGCCAAATCAAACCTAGGCATAGACAGGCCCATCACCAAGCTGCCCCGGCTGCAGTTCAGGGCGTCTACTAGCCAATGACGTCAGCAGTGATGTACTTCTGGCAGATGAAGCGCTGGTGGTGGTCGCACTCGTCGTCATTCCAATGACCACCGAAGGACTCCAGGTTGAACTCCATGCAGTTCTCGTCACCAGTGGCGGTTGAGTCGGGTTGGCCAGGTGCCCAGTCTGCGAGAAAACCCCCCCCCAGCAACAACCAATGAGGCGCTGATTAAAACAGTGCTTGTCATGAACCTTTATTCAATACATGTCCATTCCACCAATGTTGATGCACTTTCATATTCGCGCGCGAACTAACTTTTGCGTTTCTCTGATTTCGCATTATTTTGCCAAGCCTGGTTTTCTTAGGTTAATTGTATGTGACCATATCTCGGGCGTCTCATAACATAGATGAAATATTAATGTGTCAGATGATACAAAATCTATTCAGCTTTAAACTGGTATGCTACATGAACGGGTAGTGCAAGCCTATATAAAATGATAATTGGGTGATTACATTTTCCAGTTTCTTTTGGACGCCTCTATATAGCCAACGCCCACTTTTGATACCTGGCCCCGCGAGAGGTTACTATTTTCGTACCTTCCACAGGCATGTACAGTCAAAATTTTAATAGTAAATCATAGGGGAGAAAAATGGCCGTCTTATACAGGTAGTCTTTTTACACAATGTCATTGTAATGGTTAGAAGGGGGGGTGGGGTGGATGGAAAGTGGCTGTTTGGACAGGTGGTTGTCTTATACAAGTGGCAATATGAGCAGGTTGGACTATAATATTTCAAAGCGGGGGCCTTAAATAATACACGTACTTGACAAGATTCTAGCAGAGAGTTTACAGTAATAGTAACACTAGAGAGACGGCACTTCGCCCGGATGTGCGTATCTGGGTTACCAGCTGATCGTGGAGAAACGCGCCGTAAACAAAACAAACTGCGTTCATTGTTCAAGGCATTTTCGTTGATCGCAGACAAGCATGGCCCCGGTTATTACTGTAAACCCTCTGTGATTCTAGTGAGCTCCACCACCCACTAACATTACCAAATAAATTGTCAACTAGATCTAGTAGGCTCTATCGCATATGTAAGAAACACTGGGTTGAAAACTACCTAGCGAAGTGAAGTGTAACCCCCCCTCTCCCCCCAACTTACTAACACGCCCATCTCCCGATGCTTAATGATCAAGAAGATATACCACATGCTCACTGTTTCCTGTTGCGGCAAGATATAGCTGCAACCCAACCGTGACCTCCCCCCCC
>NW_004797464.1:881585-884066 GCF_000002075.1 Aplysia californica | reverse complement strand
CCCACCCCCCCTCCCCCCTGTGACCCCGGGTCTCCGCATAAGGCCCAACGCGTTCGAAATGATGGGTGCCAAACTTTATCTTTACCGAATAAAGAATATCAGGAGAAACAATACTCAAGATATTATTCTAATACGAATATTGTGACATAACATTTGTGTTACAATAGTATAATCTAAAGCGCATAGGACTTGCTGTTGAGCGGGGATATGCGCTATACAATTGCTATTCATTACTATGCTTATTATTATTAGTTAATAAAAATTTTAAGGTGTCGACGACAGCAATGATAGTGAAGACAATAACGACACAACTACTACTGATGATGATGATGATCACAATCATGATGATTATGATATTAATGATGAAGACTATATAAGTCGCCTCCCCCCTCCCCCCCCCCCCACTCCAATATATCTTTTACTTACCCGTATTCACTTGATTTTTGAGTCAGTTTTTGAAATTTAGTTTTAGTATAAGATCAATAGCACTTGCAACACTTATAGGTCATACAAGTCATAGTGCTTAAGATTAGAGGTGTTACTAGAGAGCAAAATACAGAAGGAAATGAGGAGAGATATGGACGATAGATGTTTGTTAGGAAAGTAGGAGCGAATCACACCAGAGCATCATCCAATCCCCCACAGTGAGTTCTTTACAGGAATGTAATTGCAAATGTAGATGTTTTCCGCCTCAATCGACAAAATTTAGATCATTTAGGAGGCGGGCTGTTCTAGCCTTTCACGGCCAACCCGAGCTGAAAGGAAGACAACGTCTCAGAGACAGACGGGAATTTTCAAAAAAACCCAAACCCCTCCCCACGCGGAAATGGAACCCACATTTTCTGCTTGCGTCAGCGATGCACCTAACCGCTACACCACAGACGCCGGTGTAAGATTTATTGACTCGTTAGCCATGTATAACCTGCTTTTGATCAAAATGGTATATCTACATTATGTGATAAAGTCCACCCTTCTTACGTTGGGACATTCAAACCCATAAATATAGACCATTATCTATAAAAGATGATGATGATGATGATGATGATGGTGATGATGATGATGATGATGATGATGATGATGATGATGATGATGATGATGATGATGATAATAATAATAATAATAATAATAATAATAATAATAATAATAATAATAATAATAATAATAATAATAATAACAACAACAACAACAACAACAATACAACAACAATAACAATAATAATAATAATGAACATCTCAGTTACAGTCCGTGCAAGCGGGTGGTTGGCGGTGCTCTAGTGTGGTCTGCTTCTTCTTTCCTATCAAACATCTATCGTCCTTTTCTCCCCTTCTTCTTTTTTATGTTTGTTACTCTCTTGTAACACCTCTAATCTTCTGGCGCTCATATGACCTTATGTAGTTGCGAGCGCCGTAAAACCTCTACTAAAGCTAACTAGACCGTGCATCTCTTCCCGAAGTACAGTAAGCCAAATCAAACAAGTGAGAGAACGCTGCCTCACCAGAGTACTCATCCACAGAGGTGCCAGAGGTAGCCCAGTACCATTTCCCTTCAATGATCAGATCGTCAGCTCCCAGCCAGATGGTCTTGGAACCGTGGTCTCTCATCATCTGCTTGAGGAACTCGTTCTCTTGGTCGCTGTAGACCTCGGCCACGAACCCTCCCATTGCCCTGCATATGCTCTGAGAGAATTAAAGTGGTCTTGTTATTTTGTGGTATTTGATTTAATTTAATTTAATTTAATTTAATTTAATTTAATTGATTAAATTAAATTCAATTCAATTTCATTTCACTTTATTTTATTTCATTTTACTTTATCTTTTAAAAAAATTATATTTTATATAGGAGAGACTGACACTTATTCCCCTTTTGTGGAACACATAGCATGCATTCAATGGCTGATTCTGTTTGTTTTTTTCCCTCTGTCTGTCTGTCTGTCTGTCTGTCTGTCTGTCTGTCTGTCTGTCTGTCTGTCTGCCCCCCCCACCCCGCTCTCTAAAGACCTTGTTTTGACCCAGTCCACTTGCGACATTTGTAAAGGGAGAAAGAGTCAACTCCTTTTACAAAGAGAAGATATTTTGGGACAAATTGAGCTGACATGTAAGCCATATCAAGATCGAAAGCAAACACACGAGAAAGTTGCCTCTTACAAAGAAGCCGAAAAGGAACAGTGAAGAAAATATAACTTTATAAACCCCCCCCCCCCCAAAAAAAAAAAACGAAAAATAAAGCGAAATGAAACAAACATGCACAATATTATAACTAATCAAAGGTTTGAAATAGTATCCTAGATTGTGCACTATTATTATTATTATTATGGACGCCGCCCTTTGCTCTTTTCGGTACGAAGCGAGCGCAACATGGGCGCCCAAATGAAAAGCAAAACGGTACAATTGTCTTGCTATTGTTGAGTGCTCGCAGCACCACCGCCCCTTCTTTTTACCTTTCATTTGACGCCAAATTAAGTAAACAAATGGGGCACTCTAT
>NW_004797464.1:876219-881485 GCF_000002075.1 Aplysia californica | reverse complement strand
CCCAACAGAAATTGTTTTTAGATCTAAAGTTTGTTAACATGTATGCAAAAAAAACAATTAATTTCCTTTAGCAATAAGTGCGGTATTCATTACGTAAGGCCTATCAACAAAATCCAATATAGCCACCGTATCCATGGTAACGAAACTTTTTTCTCAAATGTGATTGCGGATTTTAAGACTCCTTACTGTGCTCGTTATATTTGTGAAATATGGTAAAATTTGGTGAGCTAATAAGCGAGATAGCCTTCAGGTGTAAGCCCCCCCTGCCCCCACCCCTTAATGAAACTATACAGAGAAAGTAATTTTCAAGAGATGTGCGAACATTAGTGATGTTGTACTAGTGCGGAGTGTTTATTCATGTGTAGGATGAATCATGGATGCCTGTATGAGTGGATGGATGGTCATAATCATTTCGTGCTGTCTGTCCTCGTGTCTGATATCTAAAAAGAAGGAACTCACAAACCAATAATGAAAAAGTAATACTCCTACGGAGATATGTATTATTAATATTTCTTTTTTTAATGAACAACTATCCCCACCTCCAGTATCTCAATTTTTACCATAACAAGTACTATAAGAATTTATGCATGCATGTGCAGTCTTTTTATAAATTTCATTCCTTCTACGCAAAAGTAAAGACAAAATCGCTGCACGTTTGGTGATTGCACAGTAGTATTCCAACCACTCGTAACAAGGTCAAATCAAGGCCCATCACGAGTTCAGGGCGTCTAGCCAATGACGTCAGCGGTAATGTACTTCTGGCAGATGAAGCGCTGGTGGTGGTCGCACTGATCGTCGTTCCAATGACCACCAAAGGACTCCAGGTTGAACTCCATGCAGTTCTCGTCACCAGAGGCGGTCGAGTCGGGTTGGCCAGGTGCCCAGTCTGCGAGAAAAACCCCCCAACAACAACAATCAATTAGACGCTGATTAGAACAGTGCTTGTCATGAACCTTTATTCAATACATGTCCATTCCACCAATGTTGATGCACTTCCATATTCGTGCAAACTAACTTTTGCGTTTCTCTGATTTCGCAAAATTTTGCCAAGCCCGATTTTCTAAGGTCAATTTTAAGTGACCATATCTCGGGCGTCTCTTAACATAGATGAAATATTAATGTGTTAGATGATGCAAAACTATTCAGCTTTAAATTGGAATGCTGCATGAACGGGTAGGGCAAGCCTGTTACACGATAATTGGGTGATTATATTTTCCAGTTTCTTTTGGACGCCATTATAAAAGAGCCAATGCTCACTTTTGTTACCTGGCCCGTAAGAGGTTACAATTTTTATACCGCCCACATTCGTGTACAGTCAAAATTGTAAATCATCGGGGAGAAAAATGGTCGTTTTATACAAGCAGTCTTCTTACACAGTGCCATTATAATGGTTTTGAAAAAATGAAAGTAGGGGAAATGGAAAGTGGCTGTTTGGACTGGTGATTGTCTTTTACAGGTGGCAGTTTGAGCAGGTTGGACTGCATTTCAAATCTGGGGCATTAAATAATACATGTACTTGACAAGACTCGAGTGAGCTCCACCACCCACTAACATTACCAAATTGTCAACTACTGGGCTCTATCGCCCATGTTGTCAACACTGGATTGAAAACTACCAAGCGAAGTAAAGTGTACTCCTCCCCCCAACTTATTAACACCCCCTTCCTCCGATGCTTAGCGATGCCACATGCCCACTATTACCTGTTGCCTATTGCTGCAAGATATAGCTGCAACACAACTGTGATTCCCACTGTGACCCCGGGTCTGCGCACAAGGCCCAACACGTTCGAAAAAGAGGGAGCCCAACTTTATTTTTCCCGAGTAATATAAAGAATATCAGAAGCAACTATACACGAGATATTATTCTAATACGAATATTGCGCATATGGCTTGGTGTCGAGCGAGAATATGCGCTAAAAAAATTATATTTATTACTATGATTTTTATTATTTGTTGATAAAAATTAAGGCATCGACGACAACAATGATAGTGATGATAACAACAACACAGCTACTACTGAAGATGATTATCACAACCATGATATTATTTATGAAGACTATTTCAATATCTCTTTTACTTACCGTTATGCACTTGATTTTTAAGTCAGTTTAAAAAAATAGTTTTAGTATAAGATCAATAGCACTTGCAACACATATAGGTCATACAAGTCTTGGTGCTGAAGATTAAAGGTGCTGCTAGAGAGCAAAATACAGAAGGAAAGGGGGAGAGATATGGACGATAGATGTTTTTTTAAAAGAAAGTAGGAGCGAATCACACCAGAGCACCCTCCAATCCCCCACAGTCAGTTCTTTACAGCATTGTAATTGCAAATGTTGATGTTTTGCGCCTCAATCGACAAATTTTAGATAATTTAGGAGACGGGCTGTTCTAACCTACCAGTTATGGCCAACCCGAGCTGAAAGGAAGACAATGTCTCAGAGACAGACACGAATACTCGATAAAACCCCTCTCTACGCGGGTATGGAACCCACATTTTCTGCTTGCGACGGCGATGCACCTAACCGCTGCACCACAGACGCCGGTGTAAGATTTATTGACTCGTTAGCCATGTATAGCCTGCTTTTGATCAAAATGGTGTATCTACATTATGTGATAAAGTCCCCCCTGCTTACTTTGGGACATTCAAACCTATATAGACCAGTCTCTATGATGATGATGATGATGATGATGATGATGATGATGATGATGATGATGATGATGATGATGATGATGATGATAATAGTAATAGTAATAATAATAATAATAATAATAATAATAATAATAATAATAATAATAATAATAATAATAATAATAATAACAACAACGATACAACAGCAATAACAATAATAATATCTATAATAATAATAATGAACATCTCAGTTACAGACCGTGCAAACGGGTGGTTGGCGGGTGCTCTGGTATGGTCTGCTTCTTCTTTCCTTTCAAACATCTGTCGTCCTTTTCTCCCCTTCTTCTTTGTATGTTTGTTACTCTCTTGTAACACCTCTAATCTTCTGGCCCTCATATGACCTTATGCTGTTGCGACCGCCGTAAAACCTCTACTAAAACTAACTAGACCGTGCATCTCTTCCCGAAGGACAGTATGCCAAATCAAACAAGTGAAAGAAAGCTGCCTCACCAGAGTACTCATCCACAGAGGTGCCAGAGGTAGCCCAGTACCATTTCCCTTCAATGATCAAATCGTCAGCTCCCAGCCAGATGGTCTTGGAACCGTGGTCTCTCATCATCTGCTTGAGGAACTCGTTCTCTTGGTCGCTGTAGACCTCGGCCACGAACCCTCCCAATGCCCTGCATATGCTCTGAGAGAATTAAAGTGGTCTTGTTATTTTGCGGTATTTGATTTAATTTAATTTAATTTAATTTAATTTAAACAGTACAATTGTCTTGCTATTGTTGAGTGCTCGCAGCACCCCCGCCCCTTCTCTTTACCCTTCATTTGACGCCAATTTAAGTAAACAAATGGGGCACTCTATAGTTAACCGGAATAATGCCACAGTGCACGATCTCGGATAAATATTTAATACAAGTCTACGCTTTTAACAATCAAACCGAAAAGGAGAAGTGAAGAAAAGATGCCAGTAAAACAAAGCGAAACAAAACAATCTTAGTAGTAAAAAAGAAAACAGCATTAGGAAACAACTTCAAACAGACAAAGAGAAACTAAACAATCATGGCAGTTAGGAAATAGAAAAAAAGCAAGAACAAAAAATCAGCGAAACGAAACGGCTTCAAACCAACAAAGCGACACTGAACGTAACAAAAAACAACAACAACAAATAAAACCAAACCATAATAAACATCAAAACAAATAAGTGAACAAACAAACAAACAAACAAACAAACAAACAAACAAACAAACAAAAAAGAATAGAAAAAGATAAGATATTTTATAAAAGCGATAATCTTTACACCCATCTCGCTCTGAGCCACTGTAAGAGACTTACCTGAGCATCGGCCCAGGTCTCCTTGTGATCCAGGTAGGCGTAGCACGACATGCCGAACTGTTTGAACCCCCCGGGACATGCCGAGGACGGGGTTGTGGCTGAACTCAAAACAAATTTTAAAACGTTTTAACACGTGAAAGAAAAAAACAAACAAACAAACAAACAAATCCAACAACGTGAATAAAACTAGCCTTACAAAAAAGTAACAAATACACACACACACACAAAAAGAAGGGAGTGAAATAAGAACGATAGCTGTTTGAAAAGAAAGAAGGAGAAAAAACCCACATTAGAGCACCAGCCAACCACCCGCCTTTTTATCTTTTTATAAGGAGTGAAAGAAGAGAAAAACAGAATAAATAAAACTAACCTTGTCATTACTTTGTGTTGACTTTTGCTAAAACAATATGTGCGTAACGTTACATTATCTACTAACATCATTTTGATAGGACTGGGCAAAGGAAATAAAACATCAAAAACCTTAAACGAAAGAGTTTACTTTACTTTTATCCTTTGGGGGTATTTACTTCACAAACCAGGTTAAACATATAGTACGTAAATAGATTCTCTTGTTGCAGTATTACATAATGCAAATTGGTGGCTGAGATATGACCTTGAGCATGATTATAATATTTATTGTGATGACTTTAGCGGTGACCCATAAACTGGCCGATAGTGACAGATTTGTGGAGAAATTTAGTCGTGTGAAGATCCTGTTACAGATGATTGTTTGTCATGGGGTTGTTTTGTTTGTTTTGGTAAGTGTTTTACGGCGCTCGCTACTACGTAAGGAAATATGAGAGTGCGGGACACGTTAAACATTTGAGTAAGGTTGAAATTAACTTTGAATTTTGTCCTGTTGGCGGCCGAAGCCTACTCTTATCGATTTTGGACCACCAAGGGATCTTTAACGTGCGTGCGGGACCTCCGAGATTTTTCACCCTTATCCGAGAAGGTTAGATGTTAGATCTTACCTACCCTAAGATGAGGGATGTGGCTGAAAGACAGCTGTAAGAAGGAACCAAGAAGTGGCAGCAGAAAGGCTGCAGAAGGAGTCAGGAGCCCAGAGGAGAGGGCAAACGAGGGGTGGCGGGGTTGTGTGGGGATGGGATTGTTGTAGTTTTTAGTTTTTGTTTGTTTGTTTGTTTATTTGTTTGTTTGTTTGTTTGTTTGTTTGTTCAACATTAGTTGAATGGTAGAGCTGATGTAAGGTGTTATCTTTGCCACTCCCTTTTTTCACGGTTCTATGAAACAGAAAACCGCCTTTTCCCTTCTTTAGGCTGTTCAGTGGATTTTGAGGTTG
>NW_004797464.1:874669-876119 GCF_000002075.1 Aplysia californica | reverse complement strand
AGAGAGAGAGAGAGAGAGAGAGAGAGAAATGAAAGTGACCATTCGTATCAAAAAGACAAAAAATAAAATTTCATTTATTCCATCTAAATTTGTGTCCGGATGGCTAGTTGGTCGATGCTTCAATCCTCACAGTGACAATTGTGTCCCGACGCGGTGGAATCAGGCGCTTGTCAATTTTTGGGCATATCATGGAGTTATTGGTATCATTTGAAAGCTGATTTATTTGCCTTGCTTAAGATGAAATAAATATCCATTTATCTTGAATAGAACTCAAGATATTTGCGATTGAAGGGAGTCAGGTCGCCTGAATTCTGTAATGAAATTACTGAGAAAATGTCCGCCAAAGTTTGGTAACCCCAATAGCTAAAGAGTCTTTTATATCTGAAAAATGACATATTTTGTGCCTTTAATCAATGTTTTTCAGTAAAATTCACAAGGAAATGTGTTTTTATATGGACACGCAAGAGGTTTAAGTCAAAAACATGGTCAAAAAGTAAAAATTTGATTGAAAATTTCAAACTGGCAGAAAATGCCTGTTTCTCCGATTTCGTTATTTTGACGAGCGCCCGATTGCCCCATGCTGACTCACAATTGTTTTTCTTTTAGTTTTAACAAGTAAGAGTTTTACTTCCCTTGCAACACAATTAGGTCACACACGTGCCCAAAATTAGAGGTGTTTTAGCAAGAGAGTAACACACGCCGATAGGAAAGAGGGGTGATAACAACTATAGATGCTTGATAGGAAATCTGAGAAGCAAGCAAATCACCCCGCCCAGTGCACCCACCAACCATTCACTGTTTTTTTCTTTGTGATTGTGTTTTGCTTTCTAATAATTCTAAACGCGAAACTGCAAGTCGTGGATTATTCTTGATGGATTTACCCCTGGATTAAGATCGGCGCAGTGTCATTGGTCATTGGATTAGCTGACGATTTGTGCGCCGAGTGATTTTCTTGGTAAGTTAAGTTAATTAGTGTTAGATTTTTCCTTGTCTGGTTGGTCAAAGTTGGTGCTTTTAACGCCTCTTTTGACACAATCTAGATCACATTTAGGAGGAGGACTTTGACCTAGGCGGCCAGAAACTAGTTTAAGTAAGAACATATGTGAGGCAGCGTGGTGGGATCAGGCTCTCGTCAATTTTTGGACATGTAGAGTTATTGGTACCATCTTAAAGCTTGTTCACTTGTCTTTATTTGGATGAAAAAAACATCCATTTATATTGAATACAAGTCGAAATATTTGAGAATGAAGGAGGTGGGGTCACCTGTTTTCAGAGGTAAAATTAGTGAGAAAATGGCCGCCAAAGATTAGTTATTTCCTTAGCTTAAGAGTCCGTGGTAATAGAAAAATAAAATTTTTTGTGCCTTTAATCAACGTTTTTCAGAAAAATCTACACAGAAATAAGTTCTTTAATGGGCATGAACGGTGTTGTGCCAGAAAAAAAAACATTG
>NW_004797464.1:870282-871090 GCF_000002075.1 Aplysia californica | reverse complement strand
GCTACTCCAAGAAACACATTCATCTTTATTATAATAATATTATTTGTAAACGTTCGTTACTTTGGTCGCCTAAAACTTCCGAACCATTTAACTTTCGAATTTGAAAAAATTAACGGTAGTTCAGAATTATTCAAAGGGTGCACAGTAGGTAGGTATATAAGAGTCGGAAGTTACTGTAGCTTATTTTTCGGTTTTTCATTAGTTTCGTACACATCTAATCTTGGGAAAGTCCGTCTTCTTAGACGCCATTGTAAACAAGCGAGGCTTTCGTTTACAAGTAGTGCGCACTGTTCCCACATTGACTTGACGATCGATTCCCAGCTAGTTGGGAATATTCTAATTCAATGGGGACTTTCTATCTTAACAAGGTGCACTTGAAGATGATGATGAGTTGTGTTGTGGAAAAGGGCTGGCCACATCGGTAGAGTGAAAGACAAAAGCTGGACAAAAAGGTGTACTGAATGGAGACCAAGAACAGGAGAAAGATCAAGAGGAAGATTAGAAAGAAGGTGGCAAGATGACGTTAGAGAGCAGACGGGAACAAGCTGGACACGTAAAACAGCTTGTAAATCAGAGTGGATGTTTTTCTTTTTGGAAGGCTACATCCTGCAGTGGATAAGCAATGTCTAGAAAGAAAGAAAGAAAGAGTTGTGAGAGCCATAAAGGGGAAAGGGGGGAGTTGGCGGGTGAAAACATGTCATGATGATGGACACATTTTAGGATAGAAGCGGAATATTCTGCCATAACTGTTGGTGGGGATTTGTGTGTGTGCGTGGGGAGGGGGGAAGGGTCGGGTCATTATATTATA
>NW_004797464.1:861056-870182 GCF_000002075.1 Aplysia californica | reverse complement strand
AATTTGAATATTTTAACTTTTTAGCATTTTAAAGTAAATTAGTTACCAGTCGTGAAGTGAACTTTCGCAGAGGTGAACAACTTGTGTTTCGCGCGCTCATATGACCTTAGCAGTTGCGAGCGCCGTAAAACCTTATACTACTACTACTACTCTCTCCAGTTTTACAGTCGTGTGTGTATACTAACATTACAGGGGATTGTTTTTTAAATAGCTATATTGTCTTTACATTTTTATTTACTTATTTTCGTTTTGTTTTGTTTTTCGTTTCAGTATGATTTTTTTGGCATTTGCAACACAAATAGATTTTAATGTCTGAGATTAAAGATGATACTAGAGATCAACATTCAAAGAAATGAAGAAGTGATAAAAAGATGAATATCTGATAGGAAAGAAGGAGCAAATCTCACCAGAGCACTTGCCTACCACCCACATGTTTTCACACTCCCATCGACACAGTTTAAATCATAGACGAGCCGCGAGCCTGCCTGTCAGAGACGACCCGGATTTAGATGGGTATGCTAAATCGTCAAAGAAAAAAGACCCGAAATATTCGAGAAAAACAATTCCCCACACAGGAATCTACCTTGGGTCTTCTGCGTGCAATGGGGAAGCTCCTAACCGCTGCACTACATCGGTCTGAACGTCCCTGGCACAATGATCTTCAATTCTATTTTAGATGGAATGACCCTTGATGGTGACCAGCTCACACAGTCTATTGTGGACACATCCTGGACCTTGTCATTACATCTAAGAACAAACCAGCAGTTAATCTGACTGTCACTAACAAAGCTATTTCTGACCAACATCTATTTGTCTTTTGCCCGGCTGTCCAAAGACAACAAAGACCTCAACGAGTTTTGTGGTTAAGACATAAAAAAGAACTAAAATGCTATCATGTCTTTTTGCCGAGGAATAAGACAGTTTGCTATTGGATATGACAGCTGTTTCTTTTATGTGTAGGAGATTTTACGCCCGCATCGATGCAATTTAGATGATATTAGGAGATGAGCTTTGATTCAGGACTTCAGATTCAAAATTGACAATCAAAAACGAAGTTTGCTTAAATTTAAAATATGACTTCAAATCAGGTTCCACGCCAGCTACTTTGCTTATTTTGATACGCTGATTCCGAAAATGAAATCAATTTTTAGCGGCGATAACTATTTTTAAAATTCTGCTTGCAAAGTTTTGATTTTCGGAATCAGCGTATCAAAATAAGCAAAGTGCAGTCCTGTATCAAGGTCCCCCGCTGCGTTGTGCATCTGACGCCCCAGCTGCTAGACCTAGGCCTACACGCTGCACACTTCCCGTGGCCCGGTGAGAAAAAAACCTCGTCGCGTCGGCTCCCTCTCAGAGCCGGTATTAACCGTTGGTGTCGGCTCCTTCCGAGAGCCGGTACTGGAGGCCTGGTGCCTGTACTGACACCTCCTTCGGTATAACCGGGAGTTCCGGTTCTGGGTACCGTTACCTGCCCATCCCTACTATACATACTGTTTGAGCGACACACAGCAAAAGATTTCAATAAAATTGTAATTTAGATTTTAACAAGTGATCATCAAGTCCATCTCATTCTTTTTTTTTCTAAATTTTACTCACCCATATTTATGGTATTACCGTGTAAAAGGCCTATTTGCATTATTTGGAGATTATCTGGTTCATTAAAGGAGAACAATCACAAAAATACCCACGAGTACATATTAGCGGAAGGCAAGTAACATGAAAAAGAAATCAACATCAAAAGACTTCACAGAATATCTTAAATTCGAGATAGAAAAGTGTTGCTATGCACCGACTAGCCTTTTATTCCTCTCCGGAATGGCGGCCCGGCGCTTTTCCCTTTCGTCAACCCGCAGCCACCTCCCGAATCGTCAGCCACCCCCAACCTTTGACACGGGTCAAACTTCCATCTATTTATAGGTAGTTACCGGAACATGTATAGGTGAAGTGATGTGCCGTGATAGTCGCGATATATTATTTATTGAGACTGTTTTGGTCTCTCTGTACTCATCACCACGATAATTTCTTGAAGTTTTTCCCTGGACTCTGCCTTTACTAAAATCTCGAATCTAGATCTAGATCTAGAGTTGTAATCTAGTGGCAAGTTGCAGATTTCTGTTGTTATCCAGTACATTCAAGAGATTAAATAAATTGGTCTAGACTCTAGATCTAGTAGTAGACTCTTCTACTTCTAAACCTTCGAGATTACAAAGGCCAAGCCTAGGCTTGTAAGGATTCGTTTTGTTAAAAGTGTTGTTTAACACAAAGTCTATGAAGTTAGCAAATCTAACACATTGTTTTCTAACGAAATGAAGCTTAAATTGACTTTTATATTGTCAATAAGAGATCAAGTTTAATCACCTAATCATTAAAGTAAGGAAGTGGCTATCCTCACCCGGGGTGAGAATAAAAACCCTACGATTGACCTCTCACCCCGGGTGAGACTTGCCAGCGTTAGCTATTCTCACCCAGTGTGAAACAAGACCTGTTTTTCCTCATTTCGAAATGCTTTCTATCGGTGTGGATGATCAAATTGACAAAAGCAAAGAAAAAAAATGACGTTATAGCACAAACGTAAGCTAATTTGATCGTCTACAAAGATGCTATGGCCCTTGCACTTTTCGAATCGACCGAACTACGCGGGTCGCCATTTTGTTTTGCCCGAAAGTTCTCGCAAGATCTACTCCTCCCCCTTCTCTCTCTCTCTCTCTCTCTCTCTCTCTCTCTCTCTCTCTCTCTCTCTCTCTCTCTCTCAGTCGGCAATTTATTAAATCTGCAACCTGCAATTAGATTGCAACTAGATCTAGATTCGAGACTTTAGTGAAGGCAGAGTCCAGGGAAAAACATCAATTAAATTCGTGTGGTGCAGATGAGTAAAGAGAGACCAAAACAATCTCTCTATTGCGACTATCATTGCACATCACTTTGCTTAATACATGTTCCGGTAGATTTAACTACCTATAAATAGATGGAAGTTTGACCCGTGTCAAAGGTTGGGGAGGGGGCTCTCGTGGCCTAGAGGTTAAGGTGTTGGCCTCTCATTCAAAGGTCCCGGGTTCGATTCCGGGTAGCGACCAAAAAATTTTCTTCTCTAAAATTGTCTCCTTTCACATCCTTTCCTGATCTCTAACAATGTTCTGTTGTCTGCTTTCATTTCCACTTTCTGCCCCCACCCCCTCACCTCCTTTGCCCCCTCCTCTGGGCTCCTGACTCTTTCTGCAGCCTTTCTACTGCTACTCCTTGGCTCCTCCTAACTGCTGTCTTTCTGCCACACCCCTGATCTTCTGGTAGGAAAGATCTACACCTAGCCTTCTCGGACAAGGGCGAAAAATCTCGGAGGGCCCGTGTGCAAGTTGCGCACGTTAAAGATCCCTTGGTGGTCAAAAATCGATAAGAGTAGGCTTCGGCCGCCACCCGGGCAAAATTCAAAAATTTCCTACCAACGAAAAAGTATTAGGTGTGTCCCGCGCGCTCATATGACCTTATGCAGTTGCGAGCGCCGTAAAACCCTATACTAAACAAACAAACAAAAGGTTGGGGGTGGTTGACGATTCGGGAGGTGGCTGCGGGTTGACGAAAGGGAAAAGCGCGGCGGCGCGCCCTCACGTTTGACACTCATGACGTCACAGCTAAAACCTCTAGTTCTATTTATAACCTCTTTGGCAGCCTCCATTCTATTGGTTGTTTCCCTTGGTAAAAGTGGTTAAAATCTATAATGAAAAGATTCGAAATGCTACAAACTAAAGTTTAGGTCGAGATCAGTCGTTTCAATAAAATAACTGGCTTTTAATTAAAAACTTACATTTTGTGATATCTGTAAACATTTTTATATCAATTCTCAATCTTATCTGTAAAGAGCACTCTAGTTCTAAAAGATTATGTACTAGATTTAATAAATTTGATTATCCCCTTTTCCCTTCATGTTTTAATCGATCTGATAGATAAATGCCAATTTGGACAAGATTTATTGAAGTGCTTCAAAACAAAGAAGATGTAAAAACAACTAAAAATACAGATTCAGAGCTAATATCTGTTTATAAACTTTAACTTTTTGCAAAACAAATGTAATGGCTTTTTCAGTGTACAAGTAAATTCAAAAGTCTCTCTTCTTTTTTAAAATTCATCTCATCAAATCCTGTTATTTATGTAATGGTTTGCTGCGAACTGAATTGAATGCAGTACCTGGGTAGTTTGTTTGTGATGGTGGATTGATACTGATGGAAACAGTTCGCTATCGCTGAAGGCTTCCATCGCTGAATCGATTAATTTTAGCCATGAATCATGCTTTGAAAGAAGGATATTTATTAGTTCAGGTGAGAATATGAATCAGGGTATTTTTGTAGGCTAAGTCATTAAGTTTAAAATATCTGAGTACGATAGAAGTTTATTGTAACTTTTACTTGACAACTAAGACTAAGACTAAGACTAAGACGTCTTAGTCTTAGAGAGGACAGACGGTGCAGTGTGAGGAGTAGGGTAGATATTATAGATCTAGCTAAGATTCTCTAGACGTCTCTATATCTAAATCTAGAGTAGAGATCTACTTCCCTACTTCAGTACTAGAATACTCGATCTACCTGTACTAGATTCTTGATGGAAGTGGCTATTCTCATCCGGGGTGAGAATAGAAAAACGGGCGATTGTTAAGATTCCCGCGTTTAATTCCGATGTGCGTTTTTCATACCCTCAGGCATATTTCGCTTTGTTCCCTAACCCTAGGTTAGGGTTAGGGTTGGGGTTAGAGTTTGGGTTTGGGTTAGGGTTAGGGCCAGGGTTAGGGACCAAAGCGAAATATGCCTGCCTGAGGGTATGAAAAACGCACATCGGAATTAAACGCGGGAATCTTAACAATCGCCGAAAAACGATCTACCTCTCACCCTGGGTGAGACTTGCGACCGTAGGCTATTCTCACCCGGTTTGAAACAAGACCTGTTTTTCCTTATTTCGGAATACTTTCTATCGATGTGGATGATCAAATTGATAAAAGCCAAGAAAAAATTACGTTTGCACAAAAGTAAGCTAATTTGATCGCCTTCAAAGATGCTATGGCTATTTCACTGTTCGAATCGAGCCGAACTACGCGGGTCGCCATTTTGTTTTGCCCGGAAGTTCTCGCAAGATCTACTCCTCCCCTCTCTCTCTGTCTCCTTCTGAATACTGCCTATCGGTGTGGACGATCAAATTGACCTAAACAAAGTTAAAAAATGATGTTAAAACACAAAAGTAAATTAATTTGGTTGTCTACAAAGATGCTACGCCTATTTAACTTTTCGAATCGAGCCGAACTACGCGGGTCGCCATTTTGTTTTGACCGGAAGTTCTCGCGCTACTCCTCTCTCCTCTCTCTCTCTCTCTCTCCACTGCCCACAGACAAAATTGTACGCTTTTAGTAGGCTACAGTTGTAATGGAACGTTTGTTCACGGCACAGAATTCTACAATTTTTCTGTTATCACAGTGTAGAATTCTGTGGTTTAGGGTGAATGCAAAATGTGTTGGCCTAGATCTAGGCTATAACGGTGAACGCGCACCGGGTGAGAATAGCCAAAAGACTCGCCTGCACTATTCTCACCCAGGGTGAGAATAGAGGTGGCCATTCTTCATCTAGATTTTAGAATCAAGAGAGAAGACTCTTATAATTTGAGGCAGCGGTGAGGCAATTGAGGGGAGAACTTCCCTGTTCAGATGGCAGCTCTTTTCGGACTCGAGTTCGGTTAGATTTTTTATCTGTTCGGACTCGAGTCCAAATATAGATTCCGAATCTAGATCTAGATCTAGATTTAATTTGGACTCGGGTCCCAAAAAATGTTTTATTCATCAGAATCATTGGCCTTGGCCGGCACTATTTCTCCGAACGTTCGGGAAAATAAAAGCTGGGCACTATTTCTCCGAACGTTCGGGAATATAAAAGCTGGGCACTATTTCTCCGAAGACTCTGAAATCACATCCTTTCCCCTCAAATTTCAGATATATATAGATCTATAATTATATTATAGGCCTACCAAAGATTGTTCGTTTGCAATATGGTTCAGTCGGTCCAAAAAATGTCCGCTTTAAATATTTATGTGTAAAGAAATGCTACAGTTCCAAACAGTTTTTCGCCACAGATATAATGACGTGTTGCCTATGAAGGGTGCTGCTCTTAAACTTAATGTGTTGTGTTCATTCGTGGGCTATCTAGATCTCTAGATCTACGCAGGGTTAAATTGATAACGACACATAGAACTAGCACAGAGATGCCAACCAGTACAATTTTACGTATTTTAGTACGATTTTTTGCCGAAAATATATGCGAATACGACTTTTCATGAAAAGATACGCATTCTAGAATGCGAAAAATACGAGATTCAGCTTGGGCGAGTAAACCTAATTATCCAAGTCCCATCTTTTGTCAAAATAGATCTAGTACCAGTGTCGCAGAACTGGAATATTTGAAAACCAAGTCCGATAAGGTCAGTAAGTTCATTTTTGCAGGTCGCGATCGTGATATTATATTCGCTCAGCTTTTCCCGATCCGGAGAGTACGTTCCACTTTCACGCGAATAGGCAGCTATGGCGGCAGGCGGAAGCGTATGTGACACCGAGACTCGATCGGGAAAATCAAGATCTACTTTCGCTTTCGTTAGGCCTACCACCGAGTAGTTTGCCAGCAGTTGTCTGATAACGCAACGTTTGTGACATGCAGGTTGTGCAGTATAAACGCAATGTCGCCGTGCAAATAAAATTGAATGAATGCTCGGACTCGCCTCTGTGCTCTCACTTGTGGGAAAAAAGAAAAGAAAATACAAGCGTCGTCTGATTCTTAGATTGTCTGGCTCGCCATCGTGACCGGTCACTGAACCTGCACGCATACGCATCATAAATAAATGCGCCATCGTGTGAGCGAAGACTGTCTTTGGTGGGAGTAACGGCCTTGCGAAGTATAGGACTACGGAATAGGGGAGGAGATTATTGATTTTTTGGGGTAAAAGATACTATGGGGGAGGGTGTGAAGGCAACACCAGAGGACCAGGGGCGGTCTGTTAACTGGGCAAGGTGCCGGTCAAAGTTTGGTCAGTGGGATTGAGAGATTTATTGCTGATGATGATTTTCATTCAGTTTTAAGTAAATCCGAATAAACATGTATCAATATTCAAAAAGCACCTTGCCGATTTGAAGGCGTGCAAATAGACAAGTGAGATTCACTGCTGTTTTGTCGCGACAGAGCCTCATTCCGTCACCTTTGTTTATCGCACCGGCTCGTAACTTTAAATCGTCTCTCGTCAAGCCGACACGTCGCGGAACTTCGTACGAGGACAAACGAACACGACGGGTGGACAAATCCATCGACTGCCCTGAGACTACAAAGAGCGAATATAAACATCCCTAGATTGCCAAGTTGGCCTCCGTGTTGCTTACAAAATCGGTAATGAGACTGTCTTGAGTCTTGAGCAGCACAGACACATGAAATATTTCATCAGCAATACATGTACTCTTATCATTCAGCCTTTCTCTAACTATCATCAAAACATTTATTGTTAGCATGGCACTAATCTTTTTTGTTTATAAATTGAATTTTTAGCCACCTTTGATTCCTGTTTGGTGACTATTCATCGCTTTCTCCCCACTAAAATAACGTTCCTGGCCCATATGAGTCTAGCCGGCGAAAAGAGGAATCGTCTAGTGAAGATGTATAAGGAGAATTATAACGAGGAGCGATAGGCTCTCGGCTGTCAGTCTGGACCGAAAACAAAGGGCCTACCCCCCTCCCTTCTCTCCCCTTATCCACCGTCACCTCAGCTAGACACCAAGTTCTTTAATTAGCATTTAACACACTTCCCCACTTTGTTAGAACAGTGTTCTTAAAACTGAGAAGTGTGATGAACGTTTGATTACATAATGATGGAAAACTGTTGTGTGCTAACTTTGTCCAGCTTTTTATAGTATCTGATCATAGACTTAATCTGCATGGGACAGCGTAATTGGTACAGTATCAATTGACTTTTTGCCATCATACAGTACTGTTCTTATTAAACATATTTACAGGTCGAGTGCACGTCGATATTGTGTGTGGGTTAAAACCACGAGCCGCCACTGCAGAGGACAAAAACTTGGAAGCACATTTCAGAATTTTGATTAGAGCTTTCTGCAAAGCGCGCGTTCGTGCAGGCCGTGTGCGGAATCGGGAAATTTCATACTTTGCAAGTCTGTGTTATTGAAATAATGTGTTCACGTTTTATTGGATGGGTGATAGTAAATTATACCTACAGTGTATGTTGTAGCTTTCTGTTCAAGACTGGTAGATTTTCAGTGTGTCACTGCATCTTTCCCTACCACAGTTGTTACAACTCTCACAGTGCATGGGTCTACTTGAGCCATTCAAGTTATCGCTTTTCTCTGAGTTTGAGCAATAATTTGAGTCTGTCAGTTCATAATATGAATCATGACACCCAGTAAGGTTGTTGATAGTCGAAATTTTTGTTCTAGGCCCTTCCGAACTCTTAAAGCAGGATTTATTTTTTACATAATAATGAGAGGAAAATGTTACCGGTATATAATAATAGACTGAAATACTTAAGTCAAACAAGACCCCAGTACGACACTGAACACTGACATGTTGACTGGATACATGTATATTGTACGAGTGTGTGCTTCTTTTTTCGTGCTCGTGAGCTAGTAATTTTTTTTCAGGAAATATTGCTGGACACCCTGAACATTTTACTTTTACTAGTTGGTCGGTTGGTCGGTCGTGGGGAATACACATTTTTCCCTGAAAATACACATTTTCATATGTGTCCCAATACTCATTTCGGTTTTCTGTGGTTGGCATCTCTGCTAGCATCTGCGTGTGTCGAGGCCGCGACCAATGTAAGGAGGTACATTATGTTATGATCTAACTGTCGTCAGGGGATTTTATGTATAACCAGAATTAGAACTAACCTACTAGGACTGTAATTATAGACTTTTTTCCGGCCTATTCTGCTTTATCGACATGCCCCACCCCCTCACCTCCTTTGCCCCCTCCTCTGGGCTCCTGACTCTTTCTGCAGCCTTTCTACTGTTACTCCTTGGCTCCTCCTTACTGCTGTCTTTCTGCCACACCCCTGATCTTCTGGTAGGAAAGATCTACACCTAGCCTTTTTGGACAAGGG
>NW_004797464.1:804206-850859 GCF_000002075.1 Aplysia californica | reverse complement strand
AATGTATTTACACCGAATTTGAATATTTTAACTTTTTAGCATTTTAAAGTAAATTAGTTACCAGTCGTGAAGTGAACTTTCGCAGAGGTGAACAACTTGTGTTTCGCGCGCTCATATGACCTTAGCAGTTGCGAGCGCCGTAAAACCTTATACTACTACTACAAAGATGAAAAGGCACCAAATTAATAGTGTTCAAGTTATTGCTAGAAAGTGAATTGTCATAAAAGGTAATAAAATTATGATTGATTGTATGTCATTCACTTTTCCTCTCTAGAAGCTGAACAAAAAATGGAAAGCCAGATGGTTTGTCCTCAGTGAGGATCAACTTTCATGCCACCAAAAGAAAAACAAATCAGTCATCATCAACTCTCTGCCTCTTTATGGATGTTCCATTGTGTGTCCTTGTCATGACGTCTCGGATCTTAATACACAGGTATCTTTGCTTTTTTCCTGCTTTGAAGATAAGATAGTTTATTTTCATTTTTATATAAGTGGCAAAAAAGAATATCACCAGGTGTTTTTTTTTTTTGTGGACTTTTTATTTATTTATTTATTTATATATATATATTTGTTTATATTGTTTATTTTCTTTGGGAAAAAGGGGCAAAGGCGTTCTGAAAATACTGACCTATACTATGTTATATTGTGTAATTCCATTTCAGTACATTTTGTGCATTAACAGGTAGTTGATGGGTGCTTGAGGGTTGTGTTGCAGTTGTCCTAATCCGTTTCTTGTTTAGAAATGTGGCTGTCATCATTGTGTTGACTGCCTGTAAACCATGACAATATTTACTCAACAGCACCTTCTTGTCTTTTTTCTATTTGAACTTGCTTCCAGGGTTTGCTGAAGATTCGCCTACCAGATGGAGAGGAGCTGTTCCTTCAGGCTGGTGGCAGTGAAGACAGAGATCGGTGGGCGCATGTCCTTGGTGCTGTGATACGATCATTGAGTACTTCGCAAGAGGTAACTACTTGTCAATTAACGATTGTTGGAAGAGGTGGGGATTGCTAGGTTTGCATGTTTACTTTTGTTTGGGGGAGGGGGGGGGGATATCTTTGGATAGAGTTAATTGACTGTCTGTTTGTTGTTTTGTGCACTGAACTTTTAATTGTTTTGTTCTGAAGTTTGTTTTATTTGATTTTTTGTAGGAGGGGGGGGGGGGGGGGGGGGGGGGGGGTTCGATTCTGTCTTTGGTTCCTAAACAGGCTGGGACCACTACAAGTTTGTTTCAACTTTCTATGTTTCTCATTATTCTACAGTGTCTTGATATATTGATTCAAAAAACTTTTTGAAAGAGCAATTGTCTTATTAGTTAGTGCATTTCAAATCTAAAATTACAAATTTTAGGCTCAAAGCTTTTAGCAGTGTGTTGCACCAGAGACCTTAGAGTCAGGCTAATTATGGAATTACTGCTCAAAACTGAAGTCACTATAGTCAGCACAAATAATATAAATATTAAGAGTATCTATCAGGCAATAGATGATTCTGTGTTCTGTGTAGGTAAAACGGCCATGTCATAAAATCAGCTGCAGAATGGGATGAAGTTCGTACAGTCAGTTACTCGTGCATGGGTACGAGAAGAAGACTGACAGTAAATTCTAGAAATTTCTACAGGTGCACTAGGCAAACCTTTGATATGTTGTAATGTTTCTTTAACACTATTTGGGATGGAAGTCAATGGACACTCTGGCATCGTCTAACTCTAATTCCTCTGTTTGTTTTAGTATTTGTTTCCTTATCTGCCTCCTTGTTGAATGTGGTCATGTCATTATGATAATGCCTTACTAATAAACTCTAATAATAACTCTACTCAAACTCTCAGTTTCAGTTTTCGTCCCTTGAAAATCAGTAAGCTGTGTTTCTTTTCTCTTTTAATTTAACCTCTTGTTTTTGTGCTTTCTCACAGATGAAGAATTATCCATTATTTCAGATTATTCATGACAAAATGGCTTTTCAAGATTTCCGCACCCAAGCTAATGTGAGGTAAATATTACCAAGATATCGAGTTATGTGTACCTGAGGTTTAAAGTCATAATGTAATATTATAACTAACAATGTGTTTGTGTGTGTGTGTGCATGTATTGGTGGTTGGGTTTTAGAGGAGGGGGGGAGGGGATGGGGACACTGCTCATCAGCAGGATCTACAGTTGCTCCACTGGTGGAATTACATAACCATCTGTGCTCAGATTATGTGTGACATTCATGTAAATGGACTGCTTCTATTTTCTTTCACTCCTCCTTCCTCTGTACTCATAATATCTGAGCCATGTGCTCAGTCTTTTGAAATTTGTTTCAATTTCAAAATATTTAAATTGAAGTTGCCTCGGGTTACGTTACACATCAAGAGTTTCGATCCACTCCTTGCTCGTGTCATCATTGTTGTCTTGTACCTCCCTTGTGCTGTCTATGGTCTACGAGAAGTGTGTTCAAATCCTCTTGTAATCCACAACTTCTCTTGTGTACCGGTGACGTCTTTTTCTCCAAACTTACTTTGTCTTATGTGAATAGAGTGTTCGGTTTAGCTGATAATTAAACTTGTCCTAGCACTGTGCTTGACTCACCTTTGAAATTCTTTATCTGATTCTAGTTGTGAGTTCAACTTTTTATGTATTAAAAATTGTCTGCAGGTGGTTGGCGGGTGCTGAGATGTGGTTTGCTTCTTCTTTCTTCTTAAACATCTACCATCCTGATTGCTCCACCTTCTTTCTGTGTGCTTGTTACTCTCTTGTAACACCTCTAGTCTTCGGCATTTATCTGACCTTGTTGTGTTGCAAGTGCAGTAAAACTCTTTAACAAAACTTTTTTTTAATTGTCTTTGATTGCCACAAAAAAAAAGGTTAGCTAATGTCAAGACTTCATTAATGCCAGAAACACAGTACTAGTGTTGAAAAGCACAGTATTTTCCTTCCTTAGACAATGAGCAATGTATATGTATGTTACTCCAGTTCCACAGCCCAGCCAATGTTCAAGTGTTAATGGGAGCTGTGTTTGTGTGGCGAAAAGAATGTGATTTAAAACTTTTTTTTTTTCAGTGAAATCATTGGTGCTATACAGGATCCAGATGCTGGTGTTGAGTCTGCCAGTCATTTGCGAGGTGGAGTTGTATTCAAGAATTGTTTCACAGGTTTGTTGTGAGGTGTACCGTAGTTTTTATTTTTGCGCTTGCGCTTCCAGTGTATCTGGCATGAGTTTTTTTGGTATGACCCGCTCGTATTTAAAGTATTGTACTCTGGAGCCTGGTAAATGACAACAGTTTTCTTTTTTATTATAGCTTGCTTTTGGACCTGATGGCCTTTTTCAGAAAGGATGTTTCTCAGAGAATGTGATGGGAGTTTGAGTGAGTGTGTGTGTTTGTGGTTTGAGGGGGGGGGGGTGTTAGTCTTCAGAAAAAGGCTGAATTTCTACAGTAAGAGCCTGTCGTTTTTTAAAGGAGCGGGCAACTTTTTAAAATTTCAATGATTTTAGCAGGGACAAATTTGAATTTTTGACTACTTTCTAGTAGACTAACATACTTTAACATTGATATAAGATTTATTTATAGTAGGTGGTCATGCCTGTTTGCTTGATTTTTTAAAATGGGTTTCTATGGTGTAGTTTGGCTGGTTTTGTGCAAACTGACGTACTAATACCATACTGGGTGATACTGGGTCATAAATTGTGGGGTGTAGGTTCCAACTTGTTTAGCTGCTCTTTTTTAAGTGCAAGAATAAGAAGTATTGCTTCCTGTTTTGGTTCAGGGTGACCTCACATGCACATTATGATAAGAGAAAAGGAGAGAGAGAGAGAGAGAGAGAGAGAGACTGGGAGAGGCAGAGAAAGAGAGAGAGAGAGAGAATGTTCTCATCTCTCCACTGTAGCCATATATGTACTTTCTGTGTACCCTGTCACTTGGAGGACCATGGTTCTCCCTTTGCCTTTGAAAGTACAGAATGATCCAACATGAATATCAGACTAATTCCTGTTGACTTCCAAATATTGTGTTCAAATTTAAAGGCAAAACTTCAGATGAAAATATTTACAAAACAAGTTGTAAAGTTGGTTCTTTTTTTCTTTTTTTTTCTCTTTTTTTTTATCGCCCTGTACTTGACAGTGTCAAGTAAGGATTTGAACTCAAAGCAAAATTTTTGTGTGTTTTAAAGGACGCTGGAATTTTGTTTTTCTTTTCAGGTAAATCCATTGTAGACTGGTTGTTAAGATGGTCTCTGGTTCGCAATCGCGTCAGTGGAGCAGCTATGGGACAGGCACTCATGAAGCTTGGCCATGTTCAGGAGGTTGACCTGAAAGATGGAACCAGCGGGGTCAGTCCCAAGTTCAGTGATGGTGACAAGTTATATCGATTTGTAAGTATGTCTTTATCTGTTGCATTAACTTCATGCACTTTCAAGACCGACAATTGAGCTGTTAAAAGCCAAAACAAATTTACATAATGCTTGTTGGGGTCAGCAGCAGATGGTAATTTCTGAATTGATCCCCTGCCAGAACTGAAGAACTTATGAACTCGTCAGTTTTAATTAAATAAGTGTACTTTTAAAAGGTGTATGCATATGACTGCATAGATGGTGAGAGATTTGATACGGTGCTGCAGGAAGATGTGCCTAGTACTGAAAAAGATTGGTCTGAGTGTACATGTGTGCTCGTCAATTTTTTGACATATGGTATAATCTTTAAATTTGTTTATTTGCGTATCTCTTGGTTAAAAAAAAAAGTCATCTATCGTGAAAAGTATTCAAAATATTTGCGATTTGAAGGAGGTGGGGCTCCCCTGGTTTCAGAGGTAAAATTGGCAAGAAAATGGCCGCCAGAGTGTGGTGACTTTCCAAGCATAAGAGTCCGTTGAAACTTGAAATTACATTTTTAGTGCCTTTAACCATTTAACTCCTGTGGATTTTCCCTAATACATGCCCGGAAATTCTAGAAAAGGAAGACAATCCTCTAAAAATATAATGTGAGGCATCGTGGTGAAATCAGGCGCTCGTCATAATAACAAAATTTGAGGAACAGGCATTTTTCCACCAGTTTCGCAATTTTATGCCCTGAAATCCTGGAAAAGGAAGACAATCCTCTAAAAATATCATCCATATGTAAGGCATTGTGGTGAAATCAGGCGCTCGTCATAAGAACAAAATTGGAGGGACAGGCATTTTCCCCCCAGTTTCGCAATTTTAATCAAATTTTTGGTTTTTTGTTCAACCCTTTTATTTCCAAATAAAAATACATTTCCATGTGAATTTTATTGGAAAAATGTTGATTAAAATCTCAAAATATGTAATTTTTCAGTTTTCAAGGACTCTTTAGCTATTGAAGTTACCTAACTTTGGCAGCCATTTACTCGCTACTTTTACCGCTGAAACCTAGTGAACTTACCTTTTTCAATCACAAATGTCTTCACTTCTGCTCAAGATAGAGGGTTTTAAAAAAAAAATCTAAAGTTAGATAAATGAACACACTTTCAGATGATGCCAATAACTCTACATGCACAATAATTGAGGAGCGCCTGATTCCACCACGTAGTGACACAAATGTTGTTGTTTTTTCTCCCATTATAGTTGTGACAATCGGGTTTTCATTTGTTACCTAGCTATTTCCTCAAATAAAAAAATAACCAACACATCTCGGGACTTGAAAATACATTATTACGGTAGTCCGAGAAATGAACTTTCAACGTACCTTGGATTTGTCCAACTTTCAACTCCATTGCACCCTCCATTTAGTCATATTTACATTAAAAATTCACACAAGCACTATTTCTAGGTCAATTTTAACCATTCTACAACTTGAAAAAGAGGAACAACTTGATTTTCTCTTTGCAGCAATGTTTTCAGTGAATTCTAATCAGACATTATTCATAGACCTCATAAAAATGCATACCAGAGTTGTGTCACTCGTATGCTGCTCGGTGTCACTTTTCGCCCGATTCTGTTACCTTTAGTTAGCGCGGCTCAGCAGCCCGCCAGAGCTCCCCGGATCGGGGTCACGAGGTTAATGAGCCCAGAAGCGACTTTGCCTGTGTTGGTTAAGAAGTTCGCTTTTTTGTCTATATTTGAAATGTTATGACTTCTTCCCCATTCCACACAGCAAACCA
Source organism: Aplysia californica (assembly GCF_000002075.1). Classification (NCBI taxonomy): domain Eukaryota; kingdom Metazoa; phylum Mollusca; class Gastropoda; order Aplysiida; family Aplysiidae; genus Aplysia; species Aplysia californica. Next base: position 844,776 of record NW_004797464.1, on the reverse strand, counting down.
TTACGCGAATGTACTAAAAGCTCAGTGTCTTGAAATTTATTCTGCGTTTGAATGGTTAATATCTGTGCCTTAGTTTTTGTTCGAGACAAGTGTTTGTAGAGTACCCAATCTGTCCTATTTTAGTTACAGACTTATGAATAAATTATTGTTTTTTAAAAAACTGCACGACAGATCTCTCCAAAATCTGTGTGAAACTAAGTGGCGTCGGTGGCCTAGTGGTTAGGCTCTCGGACTCGCAACGGTAAGGTCGTCGGTTTGAATCCCGTCAGGGGCCCGACGTTGTGTCCTTAGGAAAGGCACTTTACACATATTTTCCTCACTTCACCTAGGTGAGAATGGGTACCCGGCTATAGACAGCGAAAGATCTTGTCAGTTTGTTAGTGTTTGAGCGCTTAATCAGCTGCTTGCACTGTATGCTTCCCGAGAAGCTGAGAATGTTTCGGAGTGTTCTACGGTCTGTTGGGGTAATAATATAGTGTAAACCGCCGGAGTGTTCTACGGTCTGCTGGGGTAATAATATAGTGTAAAGCACATAGAGCCTGCTGTTGAGCGGGGATATGCGCTATACAAATGCTATCTATTATTATTATTATTATTAAACTGACTACGAATATCATGTCTTTTACCATTGAGAAATCTTAAATCTACTCAAGTTGCAATAGTCAAGTTATAAGAGAAGAAAGATGCACATTTGCATTTTTTAACTGAAGACACTCAATGTTAGCTCTTGTTCTATCATTAAACGGGAGAAAGTTACTCTGTGTTTGTTCATGAATCATGCTGTGTCTGTGGCAGCTCGATACAACTAAGAAAGATATATTATGACATTTAAAAAAAACAGAAAACTGGGTTTATACATGGGTAGAGATGCTCTTCTTGTATGGGATAAAAATAATGACTGACAGCTAACACATTCATTCTTTGTTTTTGTGTCGGACATCTGCGCGGACACTTATGAATGTAAAGAAATCAGAACATTGTCAGTTATTGCAAGTGGTCATATCAACGAAAATAAAAGCTGGAAAAGTGGTGCTGATTCAGTGTCACTGGAAAGCTAGAAATTACTCTTATAACACAATTACAAGAAGTCATCCCTGTTATTCAGTCAACTTACAAAACCTAGACATAGTGTTTTAAGAAAAATAAGGAATTTATGGAGTGTAACAGATACTGTTCGTTTATTACATTGTAGATGTATTCTGGCACTAAAATCGGTTTGTACTTTTTCATAGAGATATTTCAGGGTAATTTTGAGAAACTTTAGAGAAAATAATTGAATATTCACGATTATATTAGACACCTAAAGTTGTATTTGGAGGAATTACTTCATAGCGAATTGTGTGCCCGATGGATACAGTTGCAAAATTACAGCTTCCTATTATACACGCAGATACCATCTGTTTTTAGTATCTGCACCAATGTTATATCGTTCATGTTCCAAAAGTTCAACAATTTTTGTCGTGCCGTTTTTTTTTATATTGATTTTTTATTTCATTCTAACTTGTCAAAAAAATTTTTTAATTTAGCATTGCCGACTTCAGCACATCTAACGAAATAACCAGACATATTACAATGTCCGGTTTTTTTTTAGTCTCAAGAGCAGAAATGCTTGTTTTGGGTGCGTTAAATGATAATTACCATAAATAAATGGATACACCTAAAACTGTACATTAAAAAGTACCAAAAATTAAGTTAGCCCAGACAGAGCGGCAACAGGGAGCTGACCCCCGTGACCCCAACGTGATCAGGCGCTCAGCAGGGAACCCCCCCCCCCCCGCTACTACTAAAATTCCTCCGCCAGTGCGCCTTGGCCGCACAACACCACTCTAGGTTCGAATCGATGATTGCAACCCGCTTTAGGTGCTAAATAGTTTATTAACATTTTTCAGTAAAGACCACACAGAAAGGTGTTTTTAAATGGACGTAAAAGGTGCTGAGTCAAAAAACAAAAATTTAGTAGAAATTGCCAAAAGGGTAGAAAATGCCAGTCTCTTTGAATTCATTGTTTTGACAAGCACCTAATTTTACTACATCGCCTCACATATTGATATTTGTTTTGCCTTTAGGTCTCTGCAAAAATGTCCTGTAAATTATGTGAATGTTTTCAAGAAAGTGTTTTTGACAACTTTCAGACTTCTGTCAATCTGGGAGCGAAAAGAAACAGTTTTTACGACAGCACGGACAGTGACTCAAGCTCTTCAGATGATGAGGATGATGATGATGACTGCGATAAGGAGGAACAGAGGATAAAGAAAGGGAAAACTTTGAAAGAGGCTTTTCTAGCTAAAAAGGTTTGACCACTAGCGCTCGCTGTTCTAGATAGTTCTGTTTCGTGTGTAGATGCACTGTTAAAAGTAGAGTCAGAAAGGGCAGTGGAGACATTCAAGACTTTGATTCAGATTAGAATCAGAATCAGAGCCCCCACTCCCCCACCCCACCCCTTCTCCCATTCAGCCCTTTAAGAGCAGTATAAGTCTTGATTCTTCCAATATTTTGCATGTAATGTAACCATGGCTATGAACTTACTACTATGAAACAGACTTTGGACTTTGTATAACTCTGTCGGGGTGTGCTGTTAAGGAGGTTTTTTTATCACCCTTAAGATTGACCTTTGTATATTTGGTTCTGGTGCTTACAAATGTCAGATTTTTTGTTTTTCAATGATGTTGCAATTGTAACTCGGAGCATACCCCTGGAGTCCATTGAAGGTGAAACTTTTCCTTTCATGCCTTCTGATGTTGATTAGAGGAATAATCATGAAAGCGTAAACTGTTTTTTCTTGCTTTGTTTTTTTTTTTTAGAGAAACCTCCGAAAAGGATGGAAAGTGGTCAAAGTCATTGCGAAAGAAAGTCCTCCGTGTTTGCAGTATCATAGAGCAACCTATGCATCGGTGAGTTTTTTTGTCTTTTTTAAATGTTTCATTTTCACACCTACTTTTTATCAACAAGTTTTATTTTGGGCAGGTGAGGGGTGTTCATTTTGAGAAAATGGAAAATAAGTATTCAAGATACCCCACCTGAAACTCATAATGTGCTATAAGCAGGGTGACTGCCAGGCCTCGGAAATACCCCGGGAATTTGAGGAAATCTGTAAATTGCCCCGAGAAAGACCTGGGAAAATACTTTAAAGCTCTAGAAGATTTGAAAACCAAATCCGATAACGTCCTTGGGTTCATTTTTGCCGGTCGCGATTATGATATTTATTCGGCTTTTCAAGGTCTGAGAGGACGTTTCACGCGAACAGGCGGCTATGGCGGCACGCAGAAGTGCATTTGTCAATTGTGTGATACCGAAGCTCGATCAGGAAAATCAAGATCTACTTTCGCTTTCGTTACCACCCAGAAATTTTCCGGTAGTAATCTGATAACGCAACATTTTTAAACTGCAAGATTTGCATTACAAACGCTGTTTCGCTATGAAATTAAATCAATATTTGTCCAGTGCTGTCAGTTGTAGAAAAAAAAAGAAAGAAAAGAAAGTTATGCAAGCGTCTTGTCAGGCTCGCCATCGTCACCGGTCAGTGAACCTGCGCGTTCGGATCACATTGTGAATGCCGGCGATGGTTGGGGTCACCAAAGTTCATTCAAAGTCTGAGGGCTGTGAAGTATAGGACTCCAGAATGGGGGGATTATTGATTTTTTTAAAAGGTTCACTCGTGGGAGGGGGGATGGGGTTGAAGGCAGCACTGGAAGACAAAAACTGAACTTGGGAGCAAATTTTAGTATTTAGAATTTTGATTACTACTTGAGCTCTCTGCAAAATACGCGTTGGTGCAGGCCTTGTGTGGAATCGCGTTCATTGGATGGGTGATAGTGAATTACAAGTATTGTATATCTATAATATTTAGCTTTCTGTTAAAGATTCGCAGATTTTCAGTGTCACTGCATCTTGCCCTCACACTGAATGGGTCTACTTGAGCCATTCAAATTATTACTCTACTTTTGAGTTTGAGCAATAATTTTTGTCTTTCACGTGTATTATATAAAATAAGACACCCAAACTGGTTCTTGACAGTCAATATTCTGGTTCTAGGCCTTTTCTGAGGCTCAAAGCAAGATTCATCTTTATATAGTGCATATAGGCGAATATAGTGAGGGGAAAATGTACATAAGTAAGAACAGACTGAAATACCTTAGTCACACAGTAACCCAGTGCCACCCTGACATGTTGTTGACTGGATATAATGAACCTACGTATGTGTGTGTATAAATGGAGCACGCGCTGTCATTGTTATGTAACATGCCCCTGGAAAATGGATGAGCCCCCCCTGGAAAATTGAGAAGCCGGGTTGGCAGTCACCCAGAAGTTCGTCAAGTATTATGCTAAATTACTCTTGAGTATTCTCAAGTACAACATTAGGGATGTACTTTTCGCTTTAGCAGCGAGGTAATATTTTAATATAATTCAGTGTGGTTTTAATTTTCTGTTGCATAGTATGTCTTGGGTTTGGGGAAATTAGTGTGGTATGGAACAACAAGGGTGTATCATCAGGGTCATTCCACAAGGACCTTAGTTTTGAGAGAAATTGACTCGTTATTTTTCAAATAAAAAAGAAGGAAAAAAGCAAAATACAGGGAAACTGTATAGCAAGATGCCCCTTGATGTGTTTTGTTCGAATCACAGCCTAATCTGGATGTTCTTTATTCGAATAATGGCTTTACCTGGATGTTTTTATTTGGATCACTACATGAAGTGGATGTCTTTATTTGAATCACTGCTTAATCTGAATATCTTTATTCGAATCACAGCTTTATCTGATTGTCTTTATTTGAATCATTGCTTTATCTGGATCTCGTTATTAGAATCACAGCTTAATCTGGATGTCTTTATTCGAATCACAGCCTTATCCGGATGTCTTTATTCGAGTCACAGCCTTATCTGGATTTCTTTATTCAAGTCACAGCGTAATCTGGATGTCTTTATTCAAATCACTGCTTAGTCTGGGTGTTTTTATTCAAATCGGATGTCTTTATCCAAATTACTGCTTAATCCGGATGTCTGTATTTGAATATTGGCTTCATCCGGATGTCTTTATTCGAATCACAGCTAAACCTGGGTGTCTTTATTCGAATCACTGCTTTATCTGTATGTCTTTATCTGAATCAGGGCTTAATTTGTATGTCTTTATTCGGGTCATAGCTTAATCTGGATGTTTTTATTGGCATCACTGCTTTTATATCTGGATGTCTTTTTTCAAATAATGGCTATATCTGAATGTCTTTACTCAAATCGTCGCTTTATCTGGAACAACCCCCACCTCTTTCACCTCTCCTTCCCAGCAACTGGTTTGGGCAATTGTGGAATGATGCTGGCGATATGCAGTCTTGTAGTTTTGGTAGAGCAACAATGATCACCATTTTTCAGTTCAGAGAAACAGCTTTTGTGGTGTTTTCAGAGGCCAAGAGTTCCCATGCTGGGCAGATCATTTTGAAATTTTGTGTGTGTCTGCAAACTTACTCGTTCGAAAGAGTGGGGAATGAAGTTATTGCACAGAACAGCTTTGCCGCAGCTGAATAATTCTAAACCATGCCATACACTAAGAGGAGTTGAGGAGTTGAGGAGTTAGGAGTGTGATCCTATTTGTTTCCGTTCTATTCTCCAACCAGTGACTGGTTAAATAAAAATTTCCAAACCGGAGTTTTTTCAATTTCAATATTTTGACAAGAGCCTGATGTCCCCAAGATGCCTCACATTTAGTTTGCTACATGTCTTGTGAAAGCCAGTCGTCTGATTAGCACGAGTCATTGTCAGTGGATGATAATAGATGATAACTAAAATGATCCCCCACACTTAACCATATTGGGAGAACTTTAGTCCTTCCCATAGCCACCCCTTCCTTGCCCTCTGATGTCTACTTCCTTTTCTCATGCTAGGCTGAATTCAGGGAATGGGGGAGAATCCACCCTTCGGGGCGGTGCTACTGACTGAAGTGTCTTTAGGCCATTCCCGGGACATTAACCTGTTCATATGCATAGTAACAAACGCTACACGGAATGCTGGATATGGATCTACCATCAAATATCGAAACAACCTTGGAGAGAAGAAGCAGACCCAACTATTTGGCCCATGTGGAACATACAGCTCTAACTATGATGCAGAGAGAATCTCCATAGTAAAGACCCTGGAGCAGATCACCTAAGACTTTTTTGAAGGTGCAGTAACACCAGGGGATGTTGTTGTCTTCTCTGACTCAATGTCAGTACTCCAAGCCGTCGAGGGAGGAGGAGACTACAGAGGTGACGGGAACATTCTCAGCCTTGTAAAACAGATAGGCACTTCCTATGGCGTCCGGGTCACACTGCAGTGGGTGCCTGGCCATTCTGGAGTACCAGGGAATGAGACTGCAGACGGTCTATCAAAGACTGGAGCGAGCCTGCCCCAGACAGACACAACCGCCTCTTTACAGACCTGCAGAGGGATCATCCAAGCCAAAAGCAGAGACGAGTGGCTAAACAGATGGGCCAACGCAGAAACAGGAAGATCTCTCTTCGGGTACATGGACAAACCCAACCCCAAAGACCCTTGGAATCTTTTATGTATAGCCGATCAGACATTGATCTTCAGAGCCCGCACAGGACACTTATACAACAACAAGCACATAAACAGAATCAACCCTATGTGGGAACCCCATTGCAGACACTGTGACTACCACAGACCTGCCACTCATCCCGATTTAGTCGGGATATCCCGATTTTTTGCCCCAAATTTCAAGCATCCTGATTTTCCCGATTTCGATCGCGTGTATCCCGATTTTTTGTCCCAGTCCGCTGTTGTGCCGGATTTTTCTAAAAACTTACTCTGCCTTCTCCTTTATCGCGGGAAGCGCCCGTTGAACTTTTTGTCAGTAGGAACTCGGAGCACTATTTCCCGAAATATCGATGCTGCATTAAGTAGCTGATCGCCCCAAGTTGTGTGTGATCTTTGCCCGCAATCAGAATTCTCCAATGATAGCCTGGTAACTATTACAATTTATTTGGGACATACAAATAATCGATAATATTCGTATTTCCGCTGCTACTTTCAAAACAAGCCTTGTCCGAGGTCTGGTAACTGCGCGTTCACACCAAATACTCAGACGAGCGACAGTCTTTCTAACCCTTATACAACTACATGTACTTGCGCTGACCAGACTAACATACGGCCGTTGTCGTTGCTTTAGTCTGAACGCATTTTGAGTGATAAGAGATTTGTTGGTACAATTGGTCGGTCGGCCGCCGTTGTTATCCTAGAGTACTAGAAGTAGAACGACTGTCGCCCATCTGAGAGTTTTGTGTGAACGCGCAGTTAGTCGGACCCGTTAATAAAATTGTTACAATCAGCGCATTTGCGTCACGTGACATGACATCGCCGTGCGAGTTCTGCGTGTTGGGATCGTCCGTTGACAGGGTCAACTTAAATTCATGTATTTCGGGACTTATTGGTTGGGGTGGGGGGGTATAGACACTTGGACTAGGAGTGCTTGACGTGATGCTTCAGGATTTACAACAAAAAAATGATAACTGGCACGCACGCACGCGCGCGCACACACACACACACACACAAACACACTCAGAGGGCATATAGGCCAGTAATTTATGGACACCCCTGGAAAAATTTTAAGTCAGCTTTGGCAATCACCTTGGTGATTTGCTGTTGATCCCGATTTTTTTCACCAAATCCTGATTTTTGCTCCCTGAGATCCTGATTTTGAGGTTTCATAGAGTGGCAGGTCTGCTACCACGAGGAGACAGTTGAACATCTTCTCCTTCACTGCCCAAACCTGGCAGTTCTTCGACGCAAGCTCCTACACACACCTGCAGACTTACAACGCCTGCTCTACTCTGGCATTGACCAGATGACAAGGACATGTGGTTACTTGAGGGAGGCATTGCGCTGTGTGTGTCTGCAAACTTACTCGTTCGAAAGAGTGGGGAATGAAGTTATTGCACAGAACAGCTTTGCCGCAGCTGAATAATTCTAAACCATGCCATACACTAAGAGGAGTTGAGGAGTTGAGGAGTTAGGAGTGTGATCCTATTTGTTTCCGTTCTATTCTCCAACCAGTGACTGGTTAAATAAAAATTTCCAAACCGGAGTTTTTTCAATTTCAATATTTTGTGCTGTTAATTGTTTTTCAGTAAAATTCACATTGAAATGTGTTGTTATATGAACATAAGTGGTAAGCCCAAAAGCGAAAATTCAATAAAGATTATCCACCCCTTGGCGCTCATATGACCTTATGCAGTTGCAAGCGCCATAAAACCTCTACTAAAACTAAGGGGGAGAATCTGAGAAAGAGAGAAAGAAGAAAAAAAAGGAAGAAGGAGAGGGTATATGAAAAGAGAAATAAAATGGAGAGGGAAAGAGAACTACGAAAGAAAGGGGTTTATGAAAAGGGCAAGATGGAAAGGATCCACTTAGAGGAGTGCATGACTGAGAAAGGAAACCGATGCACAACGAAAAGATGCCTGGAGAGCCAAAATATACTGAGTATGCCTCACATGCTCTTCAACCCCACAACATATAGAAATATCATTGCCTCGATAGCTTCAGAGTTCTAAGAGGGGTTTTAGCCCAACACTTCAACAGTAAAGTTTGGTGGGTTCATTTCTGGCCTTACCAGGCAGAACATTGTATATTTTATAAAATCTCTTCACTCTGTTGTCCTCAGTTTATGAACAGATCCTCCAACTGCAATGAGAAAATATGGAAATGTTAGTAAAATGTGCTTAAGAGCCTGCAATGCAGTATGTCTGATGGTGATTGAGGTTGGACAATTGAAATGAAGTGACTATCCAATAGAGCTGCCATGATCCTTCCATTAGTTATAGCTTTTAGCAATCACTTTGATTTCACCATTAACCTACTGACTGACTTTGCTTCCAGGGCATTGAAGACAAGTTTCCTTCCAAGTTCATTTCTTTAACGTCGTGCAAGGTTATGGAAATAATCAAGCCCCCTTCTAACAGCAGTAAAGGTAATGTATCAGGAGTTATGTCATGTGATGACTTACAAGATCTATGCATTTGAGGGCAACTCTTATCACAATAGCCTCATCTGCCCTTGATAGCATACTGATGGGCCATTGCTGATTTGAAGCGAAGTAGAGCTAGATATGTAGCTTAGAAGATAATTCCTCCATTTTGCTTTTCCGTGACATTTATCCATTCCTTGAAAATGTCATCTACAGTTAATTTGATTTTTACCATTTCAACCCCTTTTGTCAGCAGTTTTGAATGAGTGTTTTTATCTTCAAGGTGAATAAGTATACTGCTGAAGTGAGAACTACATCCATTGAGGGGCATGATTATGAATACTTGTAAGCAGACTGAGACTCGGACAAGGGTGAAAAATCTCGGAGAACGCGTGTGCAAGTTGCGCACGTTAAAGATCCCTTGGTGGTCTAAAATCGATAAGAGTAGGCTTCGGCCGCTACCCGGGCAAAATTCAAAATTTCCTACCAACTGAAAATATTAGGTGTGTCCCGCGCGCTCATATGACCTTATGCAGTTGCGAGCGCCGTATGCGTAAAACACTTTACAAAAAAAAGACTGAGACTTCTTACATGAGGCGATTTCTCCTTTACATGAATTGGTAGTATTTCTTTAAATGTGAATGGTATTAATGAAGTGGAATTTACAGAAGCAGTTGATATGCTGTTGATGTTGGAACAGATGGGCAGTTTTGTGTTCATATTTTCACATTCTGCCACAATAACATGCAATCTGAATAACTTTATAAAGGATTGGATAGCATTCCTCTGTTCTATGCTGTTTTCAAGAGTTGATTGATCAGGAGTAGTACTGACACATTGCTTCCTGCTATCTATTTCTAGTCTTGTATGGCAGGGTGGTGTGAGTCGCAGACAAGAAGCAAAGTACTAAATTAAAAGAGGACAATTTATTCTATTAAAAGTTGTATTTTTTAAAATCATATATCAGTGCAGGTTTCTGTTTCTAAAGAAGAAAACTTTCTAAGGTTTTTCAATCTCCTGTACCACTGTGCAATTGAAAAATAGATATGTGTCACAATGTGGTGGAATCAGGTGCTCGTCAGTTCTGGGGCATGTGGAGTTATTTCTGTCATCTTAAAGCTTGTTCATTTGTCTATCTTTCAATGAAGAAGTACCCATCTGTCTTGAATAGAAGTCGAGATATTTGCGATTGAAGGAGGTGGAGGTCGCCAAGTTTCAGGGGTAAAATTAGCTAGAAAATGGGCCCCGAAGTTTGTTAACTTCAGTAACTTGAGTCCTTGAGAACTGAAAATTTCAATATTTTGTGCTGTTAATTGTTTTTCAGTAAAATTCACATTGAAATGTGTTGTTATATGAACATAAGTGGTAAGCCCAAAAGCGAAAATTCAATAAAGATTGCCAAACTGGAGGAAAAGTGCCTGTTGAGTGCCTGATTTCACCATCGTGCCTCACATATTGTCAGCAAATTGTTCAACTGGTCTAAGTCCAGAAAGTAAAAGCAAAATTTTTTTAGGGGAGAGAACAAAAATGTTCAATTCTTTTAGGAATCATATTAATAATAATATATATCTTTTCTTGTTTTTTTCTTCATGTAGAATTTGAATTTTGATTAAATGTTTCACGAATGTATGCAATCAGTATCCCAGATTAAATCTTTCGCTATGCCGAGCCTTGTGCAGCGGCGCAGCGAAAGTGACTTCGCTACAGCAAGCTGCCCCTGAAGGCTCAAGAACCGATCTATAATTCTACCTTAGATTCTATTCCAGTCCACGTATCCATGTTATTATAAAGGTTGTAATATAACTTTTACTTCTGGGTCAAGCGTTTCCAACGGAAATCGGAAGCTTTGATTCTGTTCAGAAACACGATTTCGAAGTTTTTGCAACCTTGTTTTATCGCAACGCCCAAATTATGACCCAGATACCAGTCTGAATACTTTTTCACAACAAAATGTATTAGTATTCTGTTTTCTAAAGAAATGTAGGACTCTTCTTTAGAATGTTGATACTATATTTGTAAAATGGACTCTAAATTGCCATTCCTGTGTTATTGGGAAATCGATATTTTTCAATGTTAGATGCAAATTGTCAAAATGGTTTTTTCTCCCCCAAATCACTACATTTTAGTAAGATTACACATAAAAATACCACTCAAGACACAGGTAGTTTTATTCCAAATGCAATTCTGAATAATTCCAAACAAGATATGTGTGTTTTGTATTGTTTGTAAACGCATGTTGTCCTTTTTTCGAGATTTTGTTTTTTAAAAATTTTCAATATCAGATGTTTTGATCTAAATGTACAAATTATGTGGAATGCATGAAAGTAACTGCAAAATGATTAATATTTTCCAGTTCTATATTCATGTATGGTTATTTTGATGTATCATATGACTGGGTGCAATTATATTTTTTCGATTTTCACCAAAGATGGTGAATTTTTTATTTTGAAATTTCATCCACATCCAAGAAAAATTGTGATGCATAATCGCCTCTTACAGGAACCAAAAGTTGAAAAATACAGAAATAAAGAAAACAGATGTATTCTACAAATCATACTGATAATTTTGGTATATAGTATGTTGATATTTATATGAATTTGTGGCCCCAGAGACCTTTGAACTGTGCACTCGTCAGCATCTCATTTCGCCCTCCCAAAAAAAATTTGTCCACAAGCCCAAAATAGTGCGTAGGGATGAGTTAAGAAACTGTAATTTAAAAAAATAATTCAAAATTTTGGGCTCTGTACAACTGAGCAGCTTGTTGACAATTATTTGGATTTCTAGGTTGTACATTTGTACAGTTGAAATGGGTTTTTTAAAAATAATTCTAATAATTTGGTTTTGGTTTTTTTAAAACTTACTACAAATGAGAATTTTGTCATCCATCTGTCCAGGCAGCAACAGCGAGGCAACAGCAGGGGACAAGGAAAGCCCAAGATTTCGCCTGGTTGTCCGCACGAAGAAAGGAAAGAACTTCACATTCCAGATGAAAGATGAGCTAGAGAAAGTGGAGTGGCTGTCAGTTGTGTCAGATCTATGTCGCAAGTCCTCTCAAGAGGAGAATAGTGGCACTGGTGCTAAAGCTTCGGCTTCTGAATGAGATAGTCTTGTGTGCCAGTGTGGCGATGCTGTGGTGCTTATCAGGAATGGGTATTCCCAGAAGACTTTCCAGAACTAATGGATTTGCACTACGCTTTATCACAAAGTAAGCAGTGATTACTGGAATTTTATTCCGCAGACTTTTATAGAAATCTTTTATTTTCTCAGACCGGTTTTTCTTGGCATTGTTGCTGGCTTTTTAGGTTGTTTTTTTTCTTTCCTGCAAGTGTTGTGTCCACTCCAAGACTATTCAGTGAACTGATGAAGAAAGCTTTTCTTTGACCTGCTCAAGTAACATGCTCACTTTTGTTAAGAAAGGCAGTTTGTGAAAGTTTTTTGTCAAAGCAGGCAAAACAAGCATGTACATGTCTTTTAAAGATTTGGAAATGTCATGGCTAGTAATGGTATTATTGTGTCCTCCCTGGTAACAACCAGCAAAGAGTACTTTTTCTACAGTATACTGTTGGTTTCATTGACAAATGACATGTCTAACTCCACAGCTACACCCCTTTTCTGGTGGATTTGCAATGGTAGTTTTTGCGGTTTCATCAATTCAAATTATCAAAATCCTGCAGGTCTTGGATGTGGTTATCAGTGTGGCAGAATTACTTACATTATTAGAATCCTAGGATAGGCTAAGCTGTACTTCATGTAAAAAAGTTATCTTAAGGTGTGAAGAACCTTTGTGTGAGGACGGAAGTGAATGAAGAAATGTACCTTAACATTGCAGTGTCATGCAGTTCAAGGGGTGCCCAAACCTGCAATTTCAAAGCCTGTGGATGGCCACAGTAGTCAAAAATAGAAATATGTAAATTTGTTTGTCCAGCAATTCTTTTTGTCCTCCTTTGAAGGGGCTCCAGTTGTGCAACTTATACTTCCAGCACCTTTTCAGACTTTTGGCATACATCACAGTTGCTGGGGCTGTTCCGTGGTCTCCTTTTTCTGGCAATGTTAGATTTTACTTTAAAATTCACTTCCTTCCTTGCTCACTTTTAAAGGCGCCATTTACTCTCTTATTTTGGCCCATTTGACTGCTCCAATTTTCCCTTTGCCTTGGTACATCTTTGCTGGCATTTTTCTTATATGCATTCCACTTATTTTTATCTTATGTGGTAAAACAAATGATTGTTCTGTTTTTGCTGTGGTGTGGAACTGATTTAGATAGTAATATTGGAATTGCTGCACACATGTAATATATGAATGTTTCATGCTAAGTGCATCATGTGTGTTAATTCATATTTTTATACTTTACATTGTATGACAGTGTAATGAAGCTGTTGGTGTGCTTCCGTCCTTAAAGAACATTTCTGAAAACATCCAGTCAAAGGAGTGATTGTTTTGTTCTCTGTCATTGTCACCTTCAAAATTTCTTCCCTGAAAAATGCCATGCTTGTTTGATTATCAATTCATCTTGAAAAACTAAAGGCTAGTTTGGTGGCAGCTGATCTGTTCCTGTATGTTAAAATGATGGCGGGTTTGGAGACTGTCCCTTTTTTCCGCACCTTTTTTGTCGCAGTAATTGTTGATTATTTTGCTTATGTTTCTATCGTTGGCTTTGTTGTGGGTTGCTTTCACAAACATTCTTTCATTTTTTTGCATACGGGCAGTACTCTTTCATTCCATCAGATGATGATATTAGAAAGGGAGAATTAATTTTTTTTGGTGTGTACATAAGTGATGTAGCCTTTCTTTTATGGTGTATGTGCTGGTTGAAGTAAGCATGTAGGCAATATTGAGAAGTCCATGGCTATAATTAGTCATTGTCACTTCTCAAATTTATATCTTTCAATCAGTAATAACCTGAAATCATATCTATTTCAACTGTGACTCTTTTTGCATGTTAATGTTTTACCAGAAAAATGCAGTGTTAATTTTTACAATATTTTTTTGTAGCTTCAGTAATGATAAAATAGAGAGACTTTGCTTCACAAAATGTATGTTTTGACTTTCGACTTTGGAAGAGTTAACCCAATGAACCCTGACTTCCTGACCACAAAATAACTCGTCCCCTGTTTTCCGGAGCAAAAAATGCTTACATGGCTACACGCAAAAGACAAAGCAACCAGGGACATGCAGTAACAGAAGAACAAAACATGAGCTAACCAGACGGTCTAATTTCCATCTCCAGTACTCCTGTTTGGTGTGGTAGTCCTTTCAGCCGGTAGATCCTTCTGTCAGACACCGTTGTGTTTTGCAGTCTTTGCATCAGAACTTGGTGTTGGTTTGTTTCACTGGTCTGACTTTGAACACCATGTTAGGGAAGTCCTTCACATGCTTTTTGTATTTGTGAGAACAAACAGCACAAATGTGAGGCAGCGTGGTGGAATCAGGCTCTCATCAATTTTTGGGCTTGTACAGTTATTGGTATCATCTTAAAGCTTGTTCACTTGTCTTTATTTGGAGGGAAAAAAATATCCATTTATCTTGAATACAAGTCGAGATATTTGAGAATGAAGGTCACCTGTTTTCAGATGTAAAATTAATGAGAAAATGGCCGCCAAAGATTAGTTATTTCCTTAGCTTGAGAGCTCGTGGTAACTGAAAAAATTTTTTTTTTTGGTCTTTAATCAATGTTTTTATGAAAAATCCGCACAGAAATGAGTTCTTTAATGGACATAATAGGTGTTGAGCCAAAAAACAAAAATTTTATAAACATTCACAAACCTGCGGAAAAATGCAAGTTTCTTCACTTTGATTATTTTGACGAGAGCCTGATTCCACCACGCTGCCTCACAAATGTTGTTTCCCGTGGCTTCACGTGGTAGGTAAGACATTTTTGGAAATGCAGTGTTTACAGGAGAATTTGTATAATAATCAAGTCCTGTCCTACCAGTGTCATATATGCCAACAAGTCTAGCTTGATCTGTGGTCCTAGGTCTAGTAGAAGTACATGGGCCAGGCCCACTTACAAACTGGTCACCGCTCAGTCCTTGCTGCTGCTCTAAATATACTCTTTGTACTTTTTCAACTTCTGATTCAGAAGAACTCGACACATGATCATCATAGGCACTTTCAAGATCACTGTCAGGATAATCAGCATTTTCCTCAGTTTCATCATCAGAACTGTCGTACAACCGCGATATTACCTGCTGTGTAGTCGACCGTCGGCGTGGTTGATCTGATAAAAAAACAGCTGTTTCGTGACTTCGCTTCATCATCAAAACATACACACCATGAACTCTGCGTGCCTTCTTTATTCTAACCAATTCCCTCTTCCTTGAGCTGCCTTGACCTTTACAATAGTTACCATGAACTTACAAGTCCTTTTGACGTCATTTTCCCCTTTTTATCCTTGTATGGACTACTGTTGTATTGCAGACTAGCACACACTGATATATCGGCGCTTCGGGGGCAGGGACAAATGACTCACACGCACACATATTGGTGTCACGGGTTCGTTGGGTTAAGTAAGGAAATGAGCTGTTATTAAAGACTTTTGTGTTTCCTAAAGTTGGATCACAGAAGTAATTATAAGAATTCATAGTAGACCCTACAATGACCTGCTGTCCACTGTGAAATGACACAAACTGAAAGTGTTTTGACACATTGCAAAATCACGTGGACCAGCAAAGACTGTCTGTCCTCCAGGGGAAAGTACGAAGCGGCAGAAGGAAAGGAAGATAGAAGAAGACATAATAGGATAATGTTTTAGAGTGGACTGGTCTGAAAATTATTTGAGGTGACGAGCATGTCTAACAGTGGAAAGGAGATGAGTTAGATAGGTGGAAAGTCATTCGTGGCACCCGAAATGTCGACGAGATGACAATGATCAAGTATGCCTTTCTTGATATCCATTTCTTCACTTACGTGATGGTTACACCTGTTTGTTTCTACATAATACGTCTTTACTTCACACTTTATGTATTGTACTAAGTCTCAAAGAGTATTTGCATGTGTGTAAGGGAGGGTTACAGAGGGCTGCGTGCTTGAAAGTTGCAAACTGTGTACAACACCAGTATCTCCTTTTTTGTTACTGGAGAGATTAAAGTTCTGTTGTGCCAAGATCTGTTTCTTGACTTCTCAGATTGACTGAAATTTATTAGAAAAGACAGTAGAATAGTGTTGTTGATGCTTTCCTCCTCTAGTTTTTTTCTTTAAAATTCATACCAACAAAAGCCCCACTGTCATTTGTTGTATAGAGGTTTAGCTCTTCTCTGTTGCAAGCATCAGACATGATTTTAATTTCTGGGTTGGGATGTTTGTTTATCAAGTTTGTCTGCTGGACTGCTGTATTCTTCTCTGCCTGGGTTAGGCAGTCTGCCTCCTAAAAAGATCTGTATTTTGTAGAAGGGGATGTGGTGTGAAACACTTCCTATGAACAATGAACAAGCCACACAAGGTAAATGACCTTTGACTTGAAGTGTTTTCAGCTTTTACCTCTTGTATGTGTCACAATGTGTTGGATTCAGGTACTCGTTAGACACATGGGGTTGTTGCTACCATCTTGAAACTTGTTCATTTGTCTTGATTTTTTATTGAAAAAATACCCATTTGTCTACAATAGAAGGTGTTTACAAGTAAAGGATGTTGGGGGGGGGGGGGGGGTTGCCTTTTGTGAGAGGTAAAATTAGTGAAAAAATGGCTGCCAGTTTGGTTACTTCCAAATCTTCAGCATCCTTGGGAACTGCAAATTTACATTTTGTATGCCTTTGATCAAAGTTTTTCTGTAAAATCCACTCAGAAATGTGTTTTTAAATAGGTATAGTAGGTGTTTCATTATTTTAACGAGAGTCTGGTTTCATCACAATGACTACCAGAGGGATTACTTTTTATCTTTACTGCTGCATCCCCTTTTTGGATGTTTTTAAAAAGTGTTTCTGATGAAGAAAGTCTTATTCAGTTGCTGGTCAGTTATTCGCTTTAGTTTTTTGTTTTGTTTTTTTTTTCCTTTGTGTGCCATAGCTTTGTTTCTTTTTATTTTGTACATCTTATGCTGCTGAATTTTATGACTGGTCAACAGGCCTATCCAGCTGATGTTCAGTGCTTGCTTTCGCTGCATGGTTTTTATGATTCATCGTAGTACTACTCTATCTTGTATTACTTATAAGGATACATTGGTGCTGATTATCTCTGTAAAAACTGCTTGTGATGAGTCATTTTGCTGCCCATTTATATGACATGCTCCTGGTTCTTCCCATGTTTAACTTTTGCCACAGATGGCGGATCTTTTGCTTTTTTCTTTCTTTTCCATTCCTTTGCTATTTTGTCATCTATCTTCATGCTCTTTAACAGACACTGTATGATTTTATGATTTTTGTTTAGGATTGCCACATCCTCTGATATTTCCCAGAAATATAGGATTCACAGTCAATTTTTTTTTTACCCCTTTTTGTGCAAGTTGATTTCCCATTTTGTGTTTGTGATGTGTTTATTTGAAAGTTCTTTACTTCATGTGTGACAATGACTTCTTTCAAATTCAACAGTCTAATTTAGAGGGAAAATTGTGCTGTTGACTGTTTTGACATATTGAAACAAAATCTCAATGTTTTTGTGGGTTTCGCAGTGGAGTCTTTTTCTGAAAATGTTCTTTGTTTCTTTGGAGTATGATTGAAATCTTTGAAGTATGATTTAAATGTTTTGTTTCCTAAAGTTCTACTGCTGTTGAACTCTTTTGCTCTGCTAAATGAAAGAATACGAAAGAAGAGTTGAGTTGTTTTTTTCCGAGGTGTGATCTTAAGTGCATACTTTTGTTTGAAAGTTATTTTTTAAAAGTAGCATTTAAAGATGGTTATGGTCACGGTGCTGTTTTAGGTCATGGAAGTGCACATTTGATTGTTGAGGACTCGATTAGTATTAAAGTAAAGGGAGTTGGTTGAAAGTTCTTGCTTTTTTTTTATTTATTGCATTTTTGCTTTTACTATGTTTCTTGTTTTAATATGTTCTTTCAAATTTTGATTTGACACTTATAGCAATACCAGTCATCATGGTAGTTTTGTTTTTGTTTTGCTGAGAATGTGTGACCCAGATATGCACTTGTCAATCCGAAGCTTTACTCAAATTCTTGAAAAGAATGTTCTGCTTACCAGTTTGTTGTCATATCCTTGCTTTGCCACCTAGATGGTTATTGCCTACTGGTTTGTCTTGAGCCCCTGAAAATACTTTGCCCTTTTGTCCAAAGCTACTGATTTCTGATGCATAGCTACTATTTAGCCATACAAAGTTGTGGATATATTTCTAAAACAAGGTCCAGGTTATTGGTTCTTCTGCTAAGAGCTTCTTTAAGGGTCATGGAATGATATAAGCACCTGTGGAAGTGCTTTAGAAGAGCTGCACTCCTCACCTGAACTACTTCCAGGGGTACATAGAAGAACACTGTCAGAAAATTCAGAACAAAAGTAAAGACACTTTAAAAACAGTTATAGTGTGGAAAATGGAGGGCGGAAGAAAGACAGACCAATGTCTTACAACACAGACAGAAGGCTTCCTGAAATGAGATCATGTGGAGAGTCTTCAAAGTGGTGAGATGTCAAATCTTCCTTTGATAGATGAAAAGCAGAAAAAAAGATTTGAATCTCAAACTGAACCAGTCTGCTCCAGACTCCACGATTGTTAAGATTTCTCCATGCTTCCAGATTTGCTTACCTGTGGCAGATGTACTCCAATTTTAGACAAGACCTGTTTTTGGAAGTTTTATGAAAAGACACAGAGAAAAAAAACACCTATGAATATATGAATTGTTTCAGCATTTTCTTTCTATCTGGTTCTATTGTACCTGTATAAGGCCATTTTCAAGTGAGCAGAGGATGTATTCATACGAAAGATCTTTTATATACAGAGTGACAGGTGTAGAGGGGGTTTTTTGTTTGTTACTGGCTAACTGGAACAGAAATTCTTTTCTCATCATTTGAAGTGGAGGCGATGTATTCCTCCCTGTATGACTTAGGGATTGATTTATTACAGTGTCAGTAGTCTCAGGTGTACGATTTTCTTATGGAGTTAAAAATTAAGAATAACATATTCTGTGCTGTTCGGAAAGGAACGACTTCTGTGACTGCCGAAAGTTTACTCCATTTTCAGAGCTTGGTATCGTACGTTGTAATACTGTTGGCATTTTTGCTGTTCTCAAGGAAATCTAGTTTGGCAGGACATTTGGTTTTGTTTTGTTTTTATACTTTGTTTTTCAAGTAGTGGGCTCAAGACACTATCAAGTAATTGGACACGGCCATACCATGTTATTTTTAAAAATGAGATTTATGAGGATATGTTTAAGCTGTTAGAGTTTGGGCTTCAAGTTCCAACAAGTTGTGGACCTCTGCCTTGGGTCTTTTAGATGTTCATGATTGTTGACATTTTCATGAAAAAAAAACCTTTTAGCCTTTTTTTTTTACCTCTGATTATGAGCTACTTAATTACCAAATGATATAAAAGTACAGTTATTGTTGTGTTTAATATTTTACACTTTATGTTAAATGTAAGTTTTGGCTGTTCTGAATTTGTTTGATATTTTTTGACCTTGTGGTGTCTATGGGTACGCTGCTGAAGTGTGATCAGAGGCTCATTAACAAGAGAATTTTGCCATAAGCTGACAAAATGTCTTTTTTTATTCACAACAGTTTTGAAAAAAGAGGTTTTTTGTCAGCATAACCATTTAAAAATAACTTTTTTCCAAATTTGAATTCTATTTTATTTTTAAAAACTAGTCACTTTCATTTTGATTTTTTCACACAAGTTGGGTAACTGATCAGGCTATCAATTAAACAGATTAAAAAAATTGGTGCGCAAATGAAAACAGACATTTTGTCACTTACGGCAGAAATGCTTCCTTACTGGTACTATTTATTTAGAAAGTGGGGAAGCATTTTCACTTTGTCATGTTGCTCTATAGAAAAAACACAGGAGACTTTTTTTGTGTGCTGAATTTGAATTTGTTGTCTTGAGTTCAATGTTAATATTGTGGGCTGAAACAGCTTTTACAAATGGAACTGCTGAGGTCTCCAGAAAATACAAGTTTTGAACTGGTCCTGTAAATCCTGGGGACAACAAAACTTTGAGACAGTTTTTTTTTAAATTGTTCTTTCACTACCCTGCGCTGCAAACTTGGAAAGGTATGTAGCAAAACTCATAAGTTCTTCTGCCTCTTTTTCTTTGGCTTTCGACTTCAGAGTTGCTGTGGCTACTGTTTGTATCGTATGGTTTTGCTCCTTTTCTCTTTTTTTTTTCTACTTTAAAAAAATGTCATTGTCCTATCTGCTTCTGTGCAAAATGTGGTCCCTGCTGACTTGACTTGAACTGTGGCTCAACTCAAGTGGTTTTTAACAAATATAAACCTAGAGGTCTCAGTTAATGAATTGCCTGTAGCAAAAGTCGATCGTTAGATGCAGGCTAAGGGAAATGATCAAACAGGGTTGCCAATTTGGCAGATTCATTGCCAAATACGATTTCTTTGTCAGTTTGAGAAAGTGCTTGGCAGTCGAAAAGGCTCTGGGCAGTTTGGCATAAATTTGGCATTTTGCAGTAATTTTCCTGCAATTAGTAATCTTCTATAAAGAATATAATTTGTTGGTTCTCGAGGGCTGAAAATGTGATTTTTCTTTTAGAAAATATAAATTTGGCAAATTTTAAGCAAATATATATGATAAAGATTTGGTGATTGTACAAGGGGGCTTGGCAAGTTTTCAGTAGTCGATATCTGACAGTTTTATTATTACATTTTTTTGGTGGAAAATCACAATCTACTTTTCTTCCAAAAATTAAAACTTGCAAGGAAAAGGTATTCAAGATGCATGGGAAAAAACCATTTGGTCCATTTTAGACCATGTTAAAAGCCTTTCAAAACGCTGACATAGTTGCTTTTTTTAATTGGGAAAACTTTTTTTTGTTCTGTTGCTGCTAATTATAGTTTGTTGATATTCAAAAAGGCGACATTTCCATGCAGTTTAATTCGTTTACATTTACACTATGATTAGTGTGCTAATCAGAGTGAACCTTATGGAATCACACTTCCTCTTCAGGTGCAGCTTTTGAAATTAATGATTGTGGTTAAAATTATGGGACTGGATATTCTGGGATATTCACATCTCGAGCCTAAAATTAGAGATATATGAGAATATTTGGTGTCAGCCTTTTTTTAAATTTTAACCTAAAATTGAGGAGGTCACTTGCAAAGGGGCTGATGTGCAAACAACGTCATTTCCTAAAAAACACATCCCTTTAAAATCTCACTCACCTCTGTAAAGATTTGAAATATTTTGCATCCGCATGTTACTAAGACTCTACAGATTGCATGAACAAGTTCTTTTTCTCCATGAAAATGAGTTTAATTAGTTTTATTCAAGATGTTGGTTTGCATTAAGTCTGTGTTGCAAGTGCATGCATTTAAGCCCTTTTGATAGTCAAGTCTTCCAGACACTTTTTACTTCACTTAAATTTTTTATCTGTATTTTTGACAAACTGAAAAAGATTTCTGTGGGTGCTTTGAACTTGACAATAGTGACCACTGTTGTCCACAGCCTCTTTTTCATTCCAAAGATCATGGGTCACTTTGTGGCTGGGTAGTCAAGATACTCAGCGAAGAAGATGGAGCCCCCTGGGCAAAACTGTGTCATGAAAACCATCTCTTCTAGACATGAACACTCTTCTTCCTCCTCCTCCTCCTCGTCAAGCACGGATATGATGAAACTGTAGCAAGGGTCTGCCTTCCAGTTCTTACCAGAATGTACTTGTATTATTTTCCGACTGTCAGCCTTTTTTGCCTCTTTCAGTGTAACACCTGATTCAATCCTAATGGAACCGAAGAAAAGTGTTTCCCTTTTTTGGTGACTGTGACATTTGGATGAAGCTGGACCCTTTAGTTAGGTCCTGCCCCAACAACTTTGTACAGTTGGACAGATGAGTAGATACATTAGAAATGATTTTTAATGACTCTGCAATCACATTTGGAGGCTTGAAGGAGGGGGAGGGGGGAGAGAGAGAGAGAGAGAGAGAGGGAGGGGAGACACAGAGAGAGCCGCTAAAGTTTGGGGACTTCTAAAGTTATTGACCTATTGACCTCTATAGCTTTTTTCCTACATGTATTCAAGAGATGTGAGAGCATAACTATAGCACACAATTTTGTTTTGCGTATATTTATTGATGTTCCAAATCTGAATAAATGTGGTTGGAAAATAAAGAAAAAAATACCTTTATAGTTTTATGAAAGCTGTTTATTTTCAACCTTGGGTTGTAAAAAGAAAAATGTAATGTTGCTTTCTATGATGTCTTCCTGTTGTACCCCCTTTTTAGGCAACAAATCTTCACGCTAAGGTTCAGAGGTACCAAGATTGGTTTGAAAAGTAACCCCCCCCCCCCAATTAATGAAGAATATGAGCACTTATTTGCGTGTGCATTCTTTTGTTTATTGATATTTTATGTTTTTGGAGATGAAGATTGCGTCTCCCTGAACATATATGTGCAGTAAGTATGTTGTCCTTTAATATTCGTTTGAAAATTCAAATTGTGTGCATCTGTGCGTGTATGCCTACGAATATGTATGTTCCGGTGGGTCTAGGAAAGAAAAGCTGTGCAATATTGAGAAGAGATATTGCAAAAACAGGAATAAGAAACTTCTTTGTATAAAATTGTAAAATGTGCTTGACCTTCATGGGTTTTTGTTTCAGCTTTTGTTTTGTAATGTGGGATTTGTAAGGTTTTGTTTTGTTTATGAAAACTTTGCTGCTTTCTTTTTTATGTATTTAACCCTTACAGTAGCAGTCGAGATATGTGTTGTTTTTAAAAGTTTTTCCTACGTGGATGGTTAGCAGGTGCTTTGGCGTGGTCTGCTCTTTCTTTCCTATCGAATTCCAAGATCTATCATTCTTATGTCTCCTCCTTCTTTTTTGTGTTTGTTGCTCTCTTGTAACATCTCTAATTTTTGGCACTTACATATGACCTTATTGTGTTGCAAGTGCCATAAAACACTTACTAAAACAAAAAATCTGGATATTAGGGTGTGGGAGGAAAATAGTCTGTACTGTTGGCTCTTTCAGAAGAAGTTCGGCTGTCCAATTTTGGTGGTGTTTTTATTGATTCTGGCACTGACGCTTTTTGACAGAAGAGTAAAAAGAAATGTATTGAGTAATGTGAGGGTTGGATGAAAAGGCGAAAAAGACGGAAACACGAATATTGCCTTTTACTTTGCGTTTCTCCTTCAAAGTATGAAAATTGTACTGCTGTATGTGAATTGCCTGTTTAAAAGTTTAAAAAATTTAAAAACTTCCTTCTGAATGATTAAGATGAGGTGGGTTGCTTCAACAACAACAACAAACAGTGGGGCGCTTCAACTTGGCCAAGTGGGGGCCTACTTGGGCTGTCAGGTTAGGCACTGCCTCCCAGCTGTATTTCAGTGGTGCTTAATAAGATATTTTCCCCCTGTGTGAATCGGTCCCATATTTTTTTTGTGTTCAAGATGAAAAGCCTTACCAGTACACTGTGAACACCAGTGTTAAATGAGTCGTCTCTAGTGTAAAACAGTTGGTTAGTACTGATGTCTAGTCATGTCATTTTCATGTGATTAAATTTCCCCTTTTATTGTCAAGTTATTTATGGGCAAGACATTTTATCTTACTTACGTTATTTTAATTTAACCATATTCCTGCATGCCAAGGCAAGGGGCAAACTGATTTTGTTGTATATTTTTTAATAAGTTCGAACACTTTCTCTAAAAATAATATTTGTGCTTCTTTAATTTTTACACAATGTGATATTTTCAATGTTACGGCCAAACATCTTGCCCAGGGAGAGATGCAATATAATCTTCATGATTTCAATCTCTGAAAAATTCCTTCTACCCCTTCTTGTGCTTATATTTTAAAAAAAATAAAAAAAATTTAATTTTCTTTTTTGTTAAAGGAAATATCCTTCACCTTATGTACAACGTAAAATGTACTTGATATAAAATTCTTTTATATGTTTTCTCACCAGCTTATTTGTTTTTGGGATTGTTGTTTTTAAAAAAATTAACTCAGTGAGCTTGGTGCAAAGATTGAGCTTGCGTAACCACCTGTCCATCTCTCTGGAAATAAGTAGGTGAAATGAGGCACGCATTTTTCCTTAGCAGTTCATGGAAATTCCATGTCTATGTGACCACCAAAGTGACACAACCTCCGGACAAAAGATGGGACTGATGGAATGCAGTATTTTAGCCGGGCTGTGTTGCGACTCATCAGCCATGGGCCCGGCCAGAGCTTTTAAAATTCAAATTTTCAATTCGGGTGAAAAAAACCTAATGTTATATTCGTAATCAGCTGTTCAAATTAGCAGTCTACGCGCAAACCACCTAATTTAAATGCATATTATAAACTATTATATATTATTTATTTTAAAACCAACAAAAACATCCATTTCTTATTCCAGCCTTGCATTCATAAGCCTCTTGACTATTTAATAATTTTTTGCCTAATAACAAGAAATAATGCAGTATCATCTGAGCTAATCATACGTTCGTCGACATGCATGCCCAATATGAACAGATCAAATTGCCTCCTCCCTACAAAAATCGGATCGTTTCTGCTTTGTTGGGCAAGTGGCTGTAAGGCTGCACCTTGTACAAAATAGACATCTCAATACGATTTTGCTTCTTTTTCTTTCTTTTCTTTTTTTTTTTCTAAATAGAATTTTGCTCTCGAGTTTGTTTCTAGAATGGGGGGGAGAGGGGGCTTGCAAGCTTGTTTGCACTTTTTACAACAACTGATCAAAGAGGGTCATCATGTGTTTAATTTTGTTTTGTTATGATGCACTGGTTTCAATTTATTTTTCCTGAACGAGTAGTTAGGGGCCAGGTCTGTATCTAAAAACATTCTTGGGTTGTTTAGGGAGTTTTATGAAGGCTTTCCTCCCTCTCCGTTGGGCTTATCGAAGATGGATGTAAAATTCTGAGCTCCAGTTTTTAAATATGCTTAAACTGATTGCAGGGCCTTTAAACCCATATCGCAATACTCATTTTTCTTGAGGTATTATCGAATTGGTGTAAAGCTATGTTAATTTCGGTTGTTAGCTGGTATCTCAATGTAGCCTCCGGTTCATAAGAGTTTCACATTTGCAAATTATATTTTTGCTTCCTATTTTGTTTTATTTATATATATGATCTGTCTTTTGTAAGGTTGTTCATAACAGTATCACGAATTGTAAATTATATCCTCGTTTCTTATTTTATTATGTGAAGTGTCTTCTGTAAGAGAGTGTTAGAAATTGCATTATATATTCCTCTCTGACAGTAGTGTCTGCCAACTTGCTTCGTTCTTATGAGAGAAAGGACACCCACCAAGATGGATGCATTACTTCTCTTTGATTTGCTTTTCCGGGCTTTCGAAGTAAACTGGAGGAGGCTCAAATAGTATTGAGGATTTCTTCAATTGGGGTATTGAGGATTTGAAACTTAGACTTTATATATTTATTATGTACATATATGCTTTGTATACTGATATAGATTTTCACTTTTTGTCAATTGTTTTTGTATTGAAAGTGACCTTTCTGCTGACGGACAAGCTTGTAGCTTTTACAGTTGTACTTTTTGTAATGGAAGCATCCTGTTCCTCTGAAATACATGCAAGTATGTGTACATTCAGTTTGTTGTTTTATGAGATGGGAATGCCAGAACAACTGGAAGGAGAGAATTTGGTTTTGCATCTGTTTACCGATTACATGAAGAACCTAGTCTCGTACTCGGTGCCTTCATGTCTGCGATATTTATGATGTTGATATATTTATCCATGTGTATATTTAAAGTCTACCGTTGAGACTACATTAACCCATGGATTTTCACAGGTTCTGTTGTATAAAAATAAAAGCTTTAAATAAAATAAAAGGGTTTTTTAGGACTTTTTTAAAAGAGTAAAGTGAGTAAAGTCACCGCTCAAAAGTACCAAAAAATAAGAAAGTGTTTGACTCTGACCAGTCAAAGATTTCCCCTGTACTGAACAACATTTGTGGTGTGTAAGGATTAGACTCCTCATCATTGGACACAAAAGGGGAGAATTTGACTCTCGCGCCGGGAAGATGTTTTATTATTTTAAAGATCGTTTCCATCAATATTCTGGGAAGTTGTTTCCCTCTGAGTGTGAGCAGGGCAGATCCTGACGGACAGGGTTAAGGTAGCTGGCCTCATAAATTCATTAATGATTCAAACATTGTGTCGACGGAGATGGTTGCACCCCGCCCATCAAACCTCAAAAACAAACAAGAACAAATTTTAAAAAAGCAAAAACGAATAATTAAATAATAAAGTATGTTATTGACATTCATCTTATTAAAACGAACACGGTAGGCCTACTACTGATGAATCATTTTCGGTACATGTATTTCTATTGCTTTGTATAACACACACACGCACGCACACACACACAAACACACACACACACACACACAAAGCCGATGTATGTAAGTATGTATGTTTGACATTGTAGTGTACAGTCCTTCTTTGTTGCTACATGTATTATGGTGCATGTACATGTATATAGTATTTATAAGTTATACATGTATTTTAAGTTAATAGAAGAGTGTTTGACTTGGTGTGTCATGAATATTAAGATGCTATGGCAGCCAACTTGTAAAGATATTTCCATCCCATCAATGATGACCGCAAATGGAGAATTTCCAAATGACCCATCCAATGTAAAAGTAAACTTGGGAGCACCGCGCGATTGTGAACATGCTTGACCTAGTACGCGCAGATCTGGGGTGTCACTCACAGAAGTGCTGATGCAATGTCTTCAGTGAGTTACGACTTTGAAAAGACGTACCGTGGTTCGTTGTTTTGTTTTAAATGACCTTACTGCTGACCTTACTGTGCAGGAGTAATGTTGAATACGTGTTGTAGTGGGACCTGCGGGGACCGGCGTCTGCGATGTAGCAGTATCCCCTTTCGGTGAGGTGCTTTGACTTGGCAGGCGGAAGAACTGAGTTTGATTCTCGTCACGTGTGGTCATATTTTTCCTTTAAATTTGTTGGGTTTTTTAAAAATCAAGTAAGGTCTATCTCGGTTTTCTGCTAAGACAGTGTATCTCTATCACCCCGGGTTGGCTCTGAAATGTATGGTCGAAGCCCGCCTCCAAAATGATATGTGAGGCAACGTGGTGGAATCAGGCTCTCGTCAATTTTTGGTCTCATCGAGTTATTGGTATCATCTTAAAGCTTGTTGACTTGTCTTTATGTTGATGAAAAAAAGATCCATTTATCTTAAATACAAATACAAATCATGAAGCAGGCTGAAAATGGGCTGAAAGCAATTGACCAGACAAAGCTTCCAGGAAAGCACAAGATATGGTGTCTACAGTTTGCCCTCTACCCTCGATTGGCGTGGCCACTGACAATGTATGAAGTTGCTTTGTCAAGAGTTGAGATGATCGAAAGAAAGTGTAACAGCTACATCAGGAAGTGGCTGGGGCTACCCCGTACCATTAACACGTCATCCCTGTACAGACATAGAGGTGCGCTTCAACTACCTCTCACGTCAATCGTGGAGATCTACAAAGCAGGCAAGATTAGAACCGTTTTGATGTTGAGAGAATCAAGGGATAAGGAGATCAGTGGAAAACCTCCAGATGTCAAAACAGCCAGAAAGTGGAAGGCAGAAGTTGCAGCTAACGAGATCATCTCTGCATTGGAGCATGGGGACATTGTCGGTCCAGCGCAACCTGACAGATTAGGGCTAGGGAATGGCGACTTTAGACCTTTCAGGAAAATGTCTCAGCGAGACAGAAGAAAAGCTGCAACAAGACATATGCAAAAGATGGAGGCAGAGAGGCGAGAAATTCATCTCATCCAGTGTAGCCAGCAAGGACAAATGACCAGATGGGAAGAGCATGTAGTGGAAAGAAAAGTCGGGTGGAGTGACATCTGGAAGTGGAATACATCAAGGCTGAGCTTTCTTCTCCGGTCTACGTATGATGTTCTGCCTTCACCGGTGAACCTTGTCAGATGGAAGGTACAGGAGGACAACAAGTGTAGATGCGGTAAGCTAGGAACCATGAAGCATATTTTGTCAAACTGCAACCTAGCTCTTAACAGATACACCTGGAGGCACAACGAGGTGTTGAAAGTGCTCACGAAAATGGCGACACAACAGGTGGAAGAAGGAAAATATGCCCCCAAGATACAGAAGCATGGACCCACCAAGATTGCGTTCGTTCCGCAAGGAAGCAAGGTTGCCAAAAGAAAGAAAGCGAACGAAGCCATGAAAGACCAGAGCGGAGGCACATGGGAAGTAGCTGCTGACTTAAAAGGCTTTGAGAGATTCTTCCCCATTCCAACTACGAAAAAGCCAGACATTGTGTTATGGGAGGAAAAAGACAAAGAGGTACACTTGGTAGAGCTCACGGTGCCCCACGAGGACAATATCTATGCCGCCCATGAGCGGAAAGAAAACCGTTACGAGGCACTCGTCGAACAATGTGAGGAGGCAGGATGGAAGGCAACCCATTTTCCGGTAGAGGTAGGATGCAGAGGTTTTGTAGCAACAAGCGCCCGTAAGTGGATGAGAGTGGCAGGACTTACTGCAAAGAAAAGCAACGAACTCACAAACTCCCTTCAGGAGACAGCAGAGAAAGCCAGTCATTGGATCTGGTTGAAGCGAGAGGACTCAAGCTGGAATGAATCCTAAAGTTGGCAGCAGAGGAAAACAGTCGAACTAACATGGAGACCTCACATCGGTGAGGGGGCTCGGTGCGTCAGAAAAGCTGTAGAGAGGAAGAGCCCGAAACAGCGACGCATTCTCTCCTGATGATCTCCATGCTAGAGTCCGGGATACGGAGCGTTCGACGGTGAGCAGTGCATACGGCTGTTTAGACTACGAGATATTTGAGAATGAAGGAGGTGGGGGGGGGGGGGGGGTCCCTTGTTTTCAGAGGTAAAATTAATGAAAAAATGGCCGCCAAAAATGTATCGTCTCCTTAGCTTAAGAGTCCGTGGTAACTGAAAATGTACATCTTTTGTGCCTTTAACCAACGTTTTTCAGAGAGCCTGATTCCACCACGCTGCCTGACATATTAATTGTGCCGACTTTGGGCGTAAAAATATATAAAACACCTAGATCTACGTTTAAAAATTTTTTTAAAATAATGTGGAAGTTTCTTCAGTGACCCAGGCTTTGCCGCACGCACACACTCCGCGCAAAATGTCTTCTTTAACTCTATATTACCTAGTCATTGACGTACTCGCATTATAATATTTAAGGGCCCAAACTCTTCGGTTTTCGGTTTGGCTTTTGCGACTTTAGTCGAATGATAATATCGTTTTCGGCCAACTTACAAGGCCTAAGAAGTGTTAAAAGTACATGTACTCTGAATGCCATAGGCGCACAGAGTACTGCAGGTATTGTCTCGGTTTGGCCAAAAAAAAAAAAAAAAAAAAAACATTTTTGTGTGAGGTTGTGATATTGAAAGGCCCAAAGACATACCGAAACCGAAGCCAGTGTGTTTGAGCCCATAAGAACTGCACTTTTAGGTAATCCTAGTTCATCATAGAGCTCGCCATTTGACTGTATCTCGATCAAAATGAAGTGTAAGGGGAGAAGGTTGTGCGCTCACTCGACTATAGTGCGACTGATGTTTTCCTCTTCTTGTGCGCACCGGCGCTGCTAGGTTGTTGTTTTTTTTCCTTTTTTCCCTTTTCTTGGAGAGCTAAGAGCGGCGACCCCGAGAAGAGCGCCTGGCCTAGGATATAAATCAACTCTATGATCTTACCTTACTTCGGCCAGAGAGCTTGCTTTCCCTTAATTCGTGGGTGGTTGGAGGGTGCTCTGCTGTGGTTTGCTCCTTCTTTTCTTGTCAATCGTCCTTATACCTCCTTCATTTTTGCGATTGTTACTCTTAATATAACGCCCCTAATCTTTGGCACCTATACGTCCTAATTGTGCTGCAAGTGCCGTAAACCTCTTCCTAAAACTAAACTTCCTTTCAAATTCTTTGTCTCGTTGTCACAAAACATTCACCCCCCCCCGGGACAGTGCCACTGTAATGTCTTTAGGCCATTCCCAAAGGGGGGACATTTCCCGTTCAAGCACAGAATTGTAAATGGGCTGATTCATGTCACACTCATACTGTGTCTGATCTACAAGAGGGAAGTGCTGCTTTTTCTTTCCTAATCCTTACTACTGTCACTATCCTCTACTTCTTTTTTATGTTTGTCATACTCTTGTGACCTGCTATTTCCGGGGTGCCTTGATAGTCGAAGCAGACCTTGTGCTGTTGAAGCTAGAGAGGTGAGCAGAGTTAGTCCGATTCCCTGTAAAGACTTCTCTGTTGACACCCACCCCTTGGCGCTCATTTGACCTTATGCAGTTGCAAGCGCCGTAAAAACTTCTACATGTACTATGAAAAAAAGTCAACTTTTGTGGTGAAAGTACATGATGTTATAACCGTCCCATGTTTTTGCCCATCACGACGACCACAGTCACGGCCTTGCCGTTTCCCCACTGTGGAAGACTGAGCGCCACCCTAGAATTACACAGTTTTGTCCGTTCAGTACCTAGTTTTGAGTTGAGAAATGTGACGACATTTAACATTTTGAGTTTCACAAAATGGCAAGCTTTTTCGGGTGCAATTCGTTCTGAAAAAAACCTAATGTAATAGCGTTGATAGTGGCGTAGTTTAAGTTAAACCTATACCATTTCAACATTTCTTCGAATGCAATTCTTTGATATCTTGATAACGATTGCGAAGAATCTTACGAATAAATTTGATAGAGCAGATAGAACCTTAATTTGGCTTATGTCCTCGTGGTCTTTATAGTAACTCATAGAGGCCGAAAATGCTAGATAGAAATAGAAGTTTGTGATGTTACGGTTCCGAAGCTGAAATTCTGTGGTGACCCAGGGAGTTGCCGTTTAGGTCAAGCCAGTTTTGAAATTTTGGAAGGAGGGGGGAGGGGTGCAAGGACTATACTTTACTCTTTACTTCTTCTGCTTCTACACTGCACCCATGATTGAAGTTCTATGAAATGAGTTATTATTGTATTGTTGCATTATGTTACTGTATTCGCGTGCGCGCGCGCCCACGCATGCACACACACACACACACACACACACACACACACACACACACACACACACAGACACACGCGCGCGCGCACAGAGGGAAAGGGAGAGATATATTGTTTCTGATTTCATTAAACTGGACCTATCGCATTGGTCTCCGATTTGATGTTAAAGCGTTGTTTTTGGATTTTTTAATTTTTTTTTGTATCGTGTTTTGAGTTTTTACGTGATACATGTTGCTTTCTGCTGGCGTCTGTGGTCTAATGGCTCTGTGCCATACCCGCGCTATGGACTCAAGATGTGATTTTAAAAATAGTTCTATTTCGAAGAAAAAACATATACATGTACATGTGTACATGTACATGTATTATTTACAGTCGACTACGGATGAGTTGGTGTCGGGGGAGTAAAAAAAAAAGAAGCTAAATCCATCCAAAGTTCAACGTAACCATTCGAATCTGTAAAGAAGAAAAGGTTCTAGAGTCAACTGTATAATTAAGTAATTTGGTGTCTCCTGTGTCCACGAAAGTGTTTTATCCCTCACCGTCACGATGTTATTGCCGTTACTGGTCATCGATTCTGTGGATGTTTCTTGGGCAGATTCCTTCTGCTACTACTTTTTTTGTTGTTGCCCGTTGCCCATTTATATGAGATTTACGCCATCTGATCAGTAGAAAAAAGTGCCTACGATAATGTCCAATGGTGTATTGCGTACATCTTTAGTATAACGTGTAACTGTTGCTAATAGAGATTCAAGGAATATAGATGAAAGTCATGGATCTGAGAGCAATGATGATTTTAGAAATACATGTGATGTAGCATTAGTCCGGTCTCTGCTCCAGTGAGTAAAGAGGGGCACAGGCGCGCTTTTCCCTTTCGTCAACCCGCAGCCACATCTCGAATCGTCAGCCACATCCCAACCTTTGACAGGGGTCAAACGTCAATTTATTTACAGGTAGTTACCGGAACATGTATAGGCGAAGTACAGGTAGTTACCGGAACATGTATAGGCGAAGTGATGTGCAATGATAGTCGCAATATTGAGATTGTTTTGGCCTCTCTTTACTCATCATCACGTGAATGTGTTGATGTTTTTCCCTGGACTCTTGTCTTTACTAAAATCTCGAATCTAGATCTAGATCTAGTTGTAATCTAGTTGCAGGTAGCAGATTTCCGGAATCCAGTACATTCAAGAGATTAAATGAATTGCACTAGACTCTAGTAGTAAGACTCTTCTACTTCGCCACTTCTAGATTTAATAAACCTTCAAGATTACAAAGACCAAGTATATAGTTAGCTTGTAAGGCTTCATTGTTAAAAGTGTTGTTTAACACAAAGTCTAAGAAGTTATCAAACTTAACACATTTTTCTAACGAAATGAAGCTTAAATTGACTTTTATGTTGTTAATAAGAGATCATGGTTAGTCATCTAATCATCTAAGTAAGGAATAAAACGAACACAGGTTCAAGATTGTCCTAGTGGCTCTATACTGCATCTAGATCTAGATTTAGGGGCACCTAGATCTAATACTCATCCCTCTTAGACTTGGCATCAAAGCAGTCAAGAGGAATATTTTCATTCTCAGACAAAGACATAGTAAATTTTTCTAGATCTATCTAGATCTAGATATTTAAATTCTAGGCCCAGTTTACATATCTAGGATCTAGGCCTTTGTATGGATGTGACCTAGTCTAGATCTGGATCCACTTTTTGCAAAGAGGGATGAGTATTAGATCAAAAATCTAGGTGCCACTAAATCTAGATTAGATCTAGATCTAGTATATAGAGTTACTTAGACAATCTAGAACCTTGTTCGTTTTATTCCTTAGGTACTTAGATGATTAGATGACTAAACATTAAACATGATCTCTTACTCAAGTTACTGACAAAATAAAAGTCAATTTAAGCTTCATTTCGTTAGAAAAATGTGTTAAGTTTGTGTTAAACTTAAACAACACTTTTAACAAAATGAAACCTTACAAGCTAGCTAGGTTTGGCCTTTGTAATCTTGAAGGTTTATTAAATCTAGAAGTAGCGAAGTAGAAGAGTCTTACAACTAGAGTCTAGTGCAGTTCGTTTAGCAATGTGGTCTATTTGGTTGTTTTTAGTTGTGGCAGGGGGTTAGGCCTAGCCTATTGTATTGTTTGGCTGAAAGTGTGAAAATGAGTAACGTCCACTGCAAGCCTCTCCCAGACTGCTAACCTCCAAACCCCCAGTTTCGTGTTGTAATGGAGCAGGGTCTATCGACTGACATCTCTCACAATTCTTCACAGCTGATTTCACTTGCTCCTTTAGTTATTGTCGGATCAACTTCCTTGGCCAGATACCATGACCGTTCAACCCCCATGCGGTGCTGGTTATGCAGATTCATGAAAACGGTACTTGTTGCAGCGCCGATCACAGTTCTCTTCTTATACTCATTTCTGGTTTGCTGGTTTGAGCCAACCACTCTTTCTTTACTCTAGTTAAAGAGTCAGCCTTGTTGTCCTTTGAAGGCACGAGTCGGACCTGGACTGTTATCCCTAATTCCTCTATGAGAGTCTTCAGTGTCCCAAGTCTCCGCTTTACCAAAATCTCTGCTGCGCCACATGTTCTCACACGTTTCTCCTCCGACATCGTCAACCGGATCCACCCACTAACGGTTGCTGAATCTGTGACCACTGTAATAGTCTCCAGACCCCACTTAATCCCTAGATTGACACCCTTTAACACGGCCTCCAGTTCCGCCACATTAATGTGGTCATAATCATCCTTCTTCCTCATCCAAGCCCATGTGGTCTATTTGGTTGTTTTTGGTTGTGGCAGGGGGTTGGGCCTAGCCTATTGTATTGTTTGGCTGAGCTGAAAGTGTGAGAGTGAGTAAAGTGTGAGTCTCTGTTCAGTTGTATTGTTTGCAAGTTTATAAAAGCAGTCTGAGTTACTACTGGGGGGGGGGGGGGGGGGGCTTTTAGAGGAGAGAGTTGTATCAAGGCAGAGGAGGCCTGCTGAGAGCATAGGTGGTGAAAAAGGCTAGTTAGAGCCTCGGTTCATTTGTGTGTGAAGGGTGAGATTCCAACGCATCGGGGCCCCAAAGCTGAGGAAAGGATCACAACACAGAGAGGAACAGGTTTGGCTAACTCCTGTTATACAACAAGTGTTTAACACTACTAACCTTCTGTCTGCATGCTACTATAACTTTTGTGTGGTTACTCTCTGGTGACACTTCATCTTTGGCACGTGCAAGGGTCACTTTAAGTAGGGCTACAGTTCGGTCACCTCTGCTCTGATGCGAACAAAATTTTGAGCAAATGAAATCCAACCAGGAGAACATCACGTTCGTAAATATGAAGAAAATCAGTTCACTTGTTTGAGGAATATTAAGTTGTTAAAAATTTTAATCAAATTGGGTAGAACACAAAACTTGACATCTTATAAGCATTCGGCTGCAGGGATGTGATCGCAGAGCTGGTAGTAACGGAGTACAAGTACTCCGGTACTTGTACTTACGTTACAATTTTCGGTAGTTTTACTGTACTCCGGTACATTTTGAGAATCAGTACTTTTACTGTACTCCGATACTTTTTATAAAAGTACTTTTGAGTACTTTTCAAGTACATTTTGAGTACTTTTGAAGCTTAATGAAAGAATAAGTGCCGACATTTCCGATCATAATTTACGGAACAAACACCCGGGCGGGCACAGCCGATCAACCAAGAGTTAAAAGTTGAGATTAAAGAACTGCCCGTCGCGTCAAAGATCAGCCACTCTTGTGAAAGTGATCACATGTGCTGTAAAACTCCATGAAACGGTACAATGATCCCCAGACGGGATCACACCGAGGTGTGAACAGACCGATGGGCGTTTCTTTTCCCCAAACATCGCACTCGCATCTGAGCTCGCCACCTGAACTTTCATCCCTCGCTGGGTGGGTTGGGCCTACAAGTTCGCCCCAGGCAGGATCACATCGAACTGTGAACTCTTCCCTGACCATTGAAGTTGAAGGCAGTTTTTCTCTATTCCCGAAATTGCGAGACAGCCTGAATTTTAATTGGTGTGGTCACAGCGTAATGGTACGTAACGACAAAGGCGGGGGGACTCAATCAGAGATGGAAGGCTACAATTTTTGGACAGGTAAAGGGGAGGGGCAACTGGATAAACGTAGATAAAGATCTCGAGACGATATGCTAATGAGTGTACGGTATAATATTATGGCTTGCCTCATGCCACCATGCTACTGTGATTGGTCATCAAGGATGACCACTCTTTGCTCGCCATATGTCATAAACCTACCCAGGGGTCACGTCAGTTCTTGGGTCACTGTAGATTCTTCCTTAGCTTCGTCGGGCTAAGATCCCATATTTCCCTTGCTCCCGAGCACTGGGATCTTAGGCGGAGACTACTGTAGTAGAGATTTTTGGTTACACTACACTTACTAGACTCTAGGAAATTACATGTAGGCATATTTTGGTTTGCCGTGGGCGCCGTGGACTACACAGTGTGACCAAACTATGTCTAACCACTATTATAATCAGTTGAAACTGAAATCGAGTTCTCAATGTATATAAATCTAACAATTTTTTAGGCTACCTAAATTTCTTTTTTCCTTTTTTTTAGTGGTTTGTGCTTAAGACTACCTTGATTCCTTGAGGATTTGTTAAAGAATTCAAAGCACTTTTTTTTTGCTGGCCATTTTCATCAATTTTTTATTTTCTTAAGTCAACTTTGTCTCTACATTTTCCAATTTTGATACTTTTCCTACTTTCCGACCCCTAGGACTGACTTACATTAGATCATATTGTCTTGCTCAAACAAATTCTATTCATAATATCACTTACTCACTAGTTGCGTCTGTTTGTTTGCTGGGGTTTTTTTTTCAATTTCACGGACAATTTCCACCTACGTTCAGTGCGTATATTCAAATGCTTTGTATACTGTTTACATTATTAGTAATAAATGGCCGAATTTGTCAAATATACTAGATATGTTATTCAATATGATGTTTTGCATTTTGAAATGTTTTAGCATATTAGCAGAAAGTACTCAAAATGTACTCATAAGTACTTTTTTAAAAAGTACTTGTACTCAAGTACATTTTACAGGAAAGTACTTTTACTGTACTTAAGTACATATTTTAGATTGTACTTAAATTTGTACTTAAGTACCTTTTTAAAAGTACTTTAACAGCTCTGTGTGATCGGCCTTTTCTAGTTTCAGGACTGGGACTACTAGAACGGCAAAACCGTGACAGAACAGGATAGACATAAACGGAAGGAGCTTGTTTGTGGCCTATACCCTGCCAGGGGTGAAAGGCATTGATTGATTGAATTCTAAGCGAAAAATGTATTGTAATATCACGGGATTGGGAGGGGGGGGGGGGTTAAGAGACAAACGTAAGAAAAGTGTAAGAAGGGGGGGGGGGGAGCAAAAAGTCCCCAAAAAGGTGTAAGATTATAATATTTGAACAGTCCCGATGGAGAAGGCGTTATGTTGTTAAGCAGGCCTGGTTCCAGTGGGTTGGTTGTCAAATGCATGATTGTAAGACAAGTTTTGTAAATAAAATGCCTTATAAACCGGAAATTTGCAAACGAATCGTTTCCGCATTTCCCGTCCTTGAACCCCTTCAATTTTTTTGTTTGTGGAGTTTGTTTGTTTGATTTGTTGGTTTTTGAAACAGGTTCTCGACTGACTCTACGCAACAATCCACATACAATTGAGCAGTTGATCGTCAATGTTAATAAATAGGAGGTCAAAGAGTCCACCCAGAAATATTCCACAGGGCTATTCAAAATTTTTGTTTGTGTTAGACACGTTTACGGCACTTTCAACACAATTAGTTCATAGGAACCATTCACAAATGACGTCAGCTAAAATTTGGCCCAGAATGCCCCCCCCCCCGTGACGTCAACCAAAATGTACATGTAGACCTACATTTAAATAGAACCTGTACAAAATGTATTTTGTATTTACATCTTTGATCTGTATTTTTTAGTTTTTTTTATATATTAAAAAAAATGTTTATTAAAGAATACAACAAAGAAACACCCGAACGGTCAAATTATTTATTAACATCAATCAAAATAATTAAAACAGAATAGATATCACAGCTTTTAAAATAAGCAGAGCAAAGAGATTGGAGTATCATCTCAGCTTGGAAATATCAAATAAGTCAGAACAAAAATGAATATTAATTATGCATGGAATGCATTATTAGACAAAATGAAAATGAACGATTTGAAAAAAAAATTAAGTTATCTTTCAAAATTTTGAGTTGAGTTGAAAAAAACAATCTTTATAAACAAATTGTAATTAGATACCGGTGTAAGAAAATAAAAGTAAACGAATGAATTTATTTTGAAAATCACGGCCAGGAAAAACGTCCTAGAATTTAATACTTTCAACATGTGATGCTTGTAAACGTTGCTTTAATAATATAGTATCACACAAATCACTGAATATTTGAATATATTACACATACATTTTTGCCTAAGGCTCTAAATAAACAGGATGCCAAGAAAATGTGGTCTACAATATTTTTTCTTCCTTTCCTTTCCTTTTTTAACCCCCAACCTTTTAGAGCATCGTGGTTGACGTCAACTTTTTACTGACCCCCCCCCCCCCCTGAGCTGACGTTGTTTGTGGACGATCCCTTATATAAGTGCCAAAGATTAGAGGTGTTACAAGAGCATCAAATATATAAACGGAGTAAAGATAAAGACGATAGGTTGTTTGATAGGAAAGAAAGAGCAAACCACACCACAGCACCCGCCAAAAGTCCACTCAAAATTCTCAGTGGCTTGTAGGATTTGTGTGGAGAGTACTTGGAGCGTACAATTTGAACAACGACCACCTTCGCTGAGTTTATTTGGAATGGCAAATTTTGTACATTTTTTGTTGTTCAATAAACAGATCGTCATTTTATCAAATAAAACAACGTTGAGTTTTAAGAAGTTGCAAAGTTTTACTTTTCATTCAATATCACTACATTCTATTTGATATTATCCTTTCCATTGTATGTTACGTTTTGGCGTTTTGTTAACACCTCTAGTCTTCGGCTCTAATATAACCGAATTCAGTAGTGTTGCAAGTGCCGTAAAACTCTTGCTAAAACTAAAATAGTCTAACACTAACATGTCGTGTTCAGAAGTCGACTTAGAAGATTAGTTCGCAGAAAGTTGAATTGTTTTTATCAAATGTGTCAGAACTCGGTGTCTTGTCCCCCCCAACAGAAAAAGGCAGAAGCCGAACCTCTTTACTTTTAAAAGAAAGTTTATTTTCATTTCCCTTCACTTTGTCTCTTTCTCATTTGTTGACACCACGTTGATTTGTCATTTAACTGTGAAGAATATAAGTACATTACATACTATTTATATTGCTGTTTCTCTCTTATTTTTCCCTCTTTGTAGTGTTTTAATTTGTTGGTGTGTCAATTATTTTCTTGTTTTTGTTCTGATGTGTTGTTTTTCTATTTTTTGTGCTTATATAGCGTAATGTAATTTAATTTGATGTTGTTCCCAGTTTTAAAAGATATAAATGTGTTATGTTAGAGCGTGTCTCCACCAAAACCGAATACTGACACTGGCAGGCCCCTTGTGTGTGATTCCATAATTTACATGCAGTATCCTGTACTTTTTCTTGAATAACACACGTTTAGGGTTAAAACAGCAAATCTTCGGATAGGTTGACACACGCCCTTATTTGTTCATTTTTGTGCCGTTCTAATTTTGATTTCATTCAGTGGGTGATTGGCGGGTGCTCTGGTGTGGTTTGCTTCTTCTTTTCTATCAAACATCTATCGTCTTTATCTCCCCTTTTTCTTTTTTTATGTTTGTTACACACTTGTAACACCTCTGGTCTTCTGGCTCTCATATGACCTTATGCAGTTGCGAGCTCCGTAAAACCTCTACTAAAACTAAACTGATTTCATTCTGTTGTGAAACCTTTATTTTTCACGGTTTTACACTCTGTGTGGCTACAAATGATAGTCTGGATGCTTAAAACAGAGCACAAAAAATTATAGTGCTTTAGATTAAGTTGCCTCTATTAACATATTGCTATCTATTTCGTCGTCACAGAGAGTTGAAAGCCTAAAAATTAATGCCATTTTTTGGTGGCAATTTTTGGCTACTTTTGAACAACAAAAAAGGCAACAAACGCAGATGCTAGCAATATGTACTTTCTTCCGTCTCGTTCCACCTTTGTCCATTCCATCTCCCAGTCCCAGCGTCTGCGCTCTTGCCACAGGTCGCTAGACTCAACTTCCAGAATGGTCTGCCTGTGCCTAGTAGAGTGCGAACCCATGAAAATTAAACCAGAAAAAACAAAACAAAACAAAACAGAAAAGTAACAGTTCTGTGCACTCTCTCCCGCTTGACCCACATAATTAGTGCAAGTTCTTTCGGGCTGTTTTCACGGGCGGCACAAGAAGGTGTTGAGATTCTTTCAATGCGGTGGAAACGAGAATCGTATGGGCGCCCTCCTTCTCCGAGCATGCACTGTCAGCACTTCCCGCAAAGCCTACCGGGCCATCTGCGCATGTCCCTGAAGACGAAACTTCTAACGCATTGACTTTAGTGGTGTCCGTCCCTGTAGCCATAATTGCGTTGCTTGCAGCAGTGTCTGTCCCAGCAGCTCTCGTCTTCGTGTCCGTACTAGTAGCCTTTAACTCGGGAGACTGATTTTCAACCTCCGACGGGTTCGCTTTCAATTTCAATAATATGAAGAGACTCTTTAGGCTGAACCGTGTCTGTTTCTTTGCAGTTTCGGTATCTGTTTAAAATGAAAAAGAAAAGTAAGTTGTAGTTGTTGTGTTTAAAAAAAACCCAACAATTTGCCGTATTTGTAGGGTTCAGTGAAACTCGGATTTAACGAAGTCGTCCGGCCTGACCTTCAATTTCGTTGAATCTGAGTTTTCGTTATCGCAGACAGGTGTTTGTGAAGATAATTACAGGCACCGAGTAAGTAATGTATAACGGGAAGTAACAAGTGGTACCCTGAAATGTCTGGGTTTTTTTCCCTTTTTGACTTCCTCAATCAAAAGTAGTTTGGTTTCATTTAGAAGCTTTTTTGTTTCTTTAACTTAAATGCCATACCGAAGAAATGCTGGAAAATTCCAGGAAAATACACCGAACCCTACTAAGCACACACTGGGCAAAAGGGCTGATTCCTTCAAATGCACACCTGTGTCATCTATCATCTATGACGTAATATTTGCTGAACAAATTGTGTTGCTATGTAGCGTAGTGCCTTGCATACGGCAATGTTGGATTCTGCAGACAAACGCGCAATTCATTACGTAGATCTATGTCAATACTAGCTTATCATAGTAATATGGATCCGTATAATTATGGCCGCCCGTCCACCCTGACACACGCTAAGACACACATGGTATGTTGTTATGAAAGCAGGCCGCTGATTGGCCGCATAAGATGCAAACAACAGACTAAGCGAATAATGGTTTACGATGCATGTGCCATAGATGGTTTCCAAGAAAGGATAAGTTTCGTTGAGGAGGGAAAATGAGCGAAGCTGCGTCAGAAGGGGCTGTTCACCCTGCAAGCGACTTCGCTGAATCCGAGCTTGCTCATTAATTTGT